>NW_023467348.1:0-6676 GCF_013731165.1 Rhagoletis pomonella
AACCTCCAAAACGCCTTAAAATGCAATAAAAAGTGCACCGATGCATACATAACTCCGAAATTTTGCCCATATGTTTGTAATAATCAGGGAACAGATTTTATGGAAATGGCCTTTATCCTACTAAAGAGATAGAGTATATTCGATTAAAAATGACCATGATTTAGCTTTCCCTGATTCCAAATATACTCATCTGAAGTTGGCTTTTTTTGTCTTTTTTAAGATATTCGCCTTTATTAACTTTAATTATAAAGGGCAAGTCCTTATTCCTGATAATATGAGAGTTTTAAACGTTCCATATTTTAATTGGGCGCCATTTGTACATTGGGGCACGTTTAGTACATTTAAGGCTTTTCTTAGCGAACATCTAATAAAAACGCTGCCAGAAAAGTTCAAAATGCATCTTGTGGTTCAATGTTACTACAACTATAGAGATTAAAGTTTTGCGAGTTAAAACCTCAAATGGAGGAAATAGTCAAAGATTCAAAGTACAAATTTTTGATATAATGAAACTATGTAGTTCATAGTTTTCTCTTTTTACTTGTAAAATAAACATTTCTAAAATAAATTTATTTTTTGATTATTTTTCGGTTTTTGTCTTTGCTTAGTACCTTATTTTGCCTTCTAGTGCCTTTTCCTGCCTATTTTCCCTTTTAATGTAGGTTTTTAGGTCTTAAAAATACGTTCCCTGGTAAAAATGTTGTGCGTGAACTCCAAAAAAATTGAATTAATGGGATTGTTTTAACACATACCTCCGATGCAAAACTTAACCTAAAAATGCTTTAAAAATACCATAAATGCCATCATTATTATATGAGGTTACGTTAAAAGTCGGAAGTATGAGCCAATTGTTAATTGCTCCTGTACGCGCTTTCTAGTCAACACGTTGCGCGCATAGGCGGTGAGCGTGCTTGGTTCACGATGCGTGCCCGCTGTGACAAATGTTGCTGTAAGTCAAAAACAGAAAAGATCTAACAAATTTTTTTTACAAATATTCTTCAATAAATGTGGTTTTCGAAAATATAAACGAAATGGAAAACACTCATTGAGAACATATTTTTAATGCAACTTGAATATATACATACATATAATGTGTAAATTAAAAAAAGAATTCTAAATTATAAATGTTTTTAAAAGCTATAATGTCACTACGCTTACAAAAACAATTTCACCAACTTTCGTCAAATACTTAAAGAGCAAATGAGTTTTGAAAAAAAACATTGCTTAAAAATATATTTGCTTATAAAAACTTTAAAAATTAAAATTTTTCAAAAAAATTATCTGAATCCCTTTCACATCTATAAACCTCTCACCCACAAATTTTCACGCAAAAATTCGAACTTGTCTGGAATCCGAGGTCCAGTTGAGAAATTTTCACCCAAAACGTTATTGCATATCTACAATCCAAGGCTTTTAGTTTGACGCCTCATTTTGGGAAATCGAACGAACCGTTCGAACGGTGCGGATTTAATGACATTGATTATTAAATAATTTGAACTTAATTTTTCAACAGGTGGCTACTCTTTTCGAAAAACTAAAACCAGTTTGCACATCTGCAGACCAAGCGCTTTAATTTGACATCTCATTTTTGAAAATCGGGTACAGATCTTTTATCCTGAACAAAAAATCCCTTCGCGTATTATATAGACTAGCCAATGCCCGCTTGCTTCGCGGCGCCTAATAAGATCTTTTGCGTTGGCCAATACAAAAATAGCGTTTAAAAGCAAAAGCGGTATGTAAAGTAAACATTTTTAGTTTACATTGAAACGACTAAAGAGCAGAATCCTCCTCAAACATAGGCCACGAATAGAAGCGCTGTGTGAGCTTTATCGATCGTCTCATTTTCACCTGTCAGATCTCTGCCAGGCGTGCGTGATATTCTTCTACGATCTTGCAACTTCAACATTGGTCCGATGTACCATGTAAGCCAATAAAAGTCCTTATAACTCAAGAACACAGATGAGCGTTTTCAGTTATAGGAGGGCCAAGAATCCTCGCAGTCCCACAGAATGATAAATTTTCCCGTACATTGGCTAAATGAATCGTGTGGTCTCTTGAATATCGTTAATGAAGCCACTGATATACCTACCGTGTTCCTTCCTGGAAGGATGCTTTGAATTTGAACAAAATCGGTTCATAAATACGACTTTTATAAATAACTCGACTCCAGCGCCATCTAGCATACGTATTTCTCATCATGGAGGTAGCACACGTTTTGAATTTGAACGGAATCGGTTCATAAATAACTCGAACCCAGCGCCACCTAGCGAGTTTTCTGGTAGCCCCTAATAGGACCATATATGCAAGGTATAACCTCTGAAAATTTTACTGAAATCTATGCAGTAGTTTTTGAGTTAATTCCGAACAACGAAAACGGCTATTGCTTTATATATATAGATACTAAATGCAAAATATGCATATTGCGTATTTTTAATATATCCCTCATCAATGATGTATTATTTTAAGAGAAACAAGTAACAGCAGCGCTGTCAATCTAAGAGATTTTCGCTGCTGTGTGATCGGTATATAAACCGGTAACACAATTTTATGGGTTTATATCGCAAAAACTGGTATCTGAACAATCAGTGGTATAAGAGATAAAGCTTATACAGCATAGATTTTGACGATTTTCTCAGTAGACTTTGTATTATTATTTATAAAATAGTTTACGAAATTTATCGATTTTAGCTGTCCAATTAAAGGAGTTTTACAGTAAAACCCCATATCTAAACAATCAGTTGTATGGAGGCAATAAATACGTTATAGTAACCCGATGTTTGTTAATTTTACTGCAAATTTTCGGTTAATAATAAGTGAAGATAGTGCGAAATTTCATGTTTCTAGCTGCATATATGGAGAAGTTATAACAAAGAATCTCATATCTGAACAATCAGGTGGCTATAGGTTATAGCGAACCGATCTTCGCCATTTTCACTGTAAGTATTTTTTTGACAATGGGTGGAAATATTGCGAAATTTCGTGTTCCCAGCTGCATAGATTGAGGAGTTATAACAAAAAATCGCATATCTTAACAATCAGTTGTATGGGAGCTATATGTAAAAGTGACCCGATCTTTGTTATTTTCACTATAACTATTCAGTAGTTAATGGGTGGAAGTATTGCAAAATTTCATGTTCCTAGCTGCATAAATGGAGGAGTTATAACAAAAAATTTCATAACAGAACAATCAGTTGTATGGGAGATATATGTTATAATGACCCAATCTCTGTTATTTTCACTGTAAGTATTATGTTAATAATGAGTGAAAATGGTGCGAACTTTCACGTTCCTGCATAAATGAAGAAGTCTCATATCTGAACAATCAGTTGTATGGGAACTATATATTATAGTGGTCCGATTCTTCCGACAAATGATTAATACATTATAATACTACACCCACCTACCAAATTTCATCCGGATATCTCGAAAACTGAGAGACTAGATTGTATACCAACAGACGGACAGACAGACAGACAGACATAGCTAAATTATAATACCATTTCATGCTCATGATAGGTATAAAAACTATTTTTAACAGAAAATGATGATCTCCATTAACAATTTGTTAAAAGTAATGGGGCATAGTCACAGATGAAATAGAGCCTACTATAAGCAGCTTCGTTGGCAAATTTTCCGTTGAAAAAAGCTAAAAATAACGTTAGAGTCGATTTTATTTCCACTATGCATATGCCCTAATAAGTTTCGAAAGGTAAAACAATGAAAGTTTGAATGACTTGAAGAAACTTTTTTCGCCTGCGACACTTTCTTTGCGACTTTCGAAAAATTTTCAGCGGTAACACTGTGTACGTAGAATTCGCCTCATGGGAGAAAAGGTATCAAATTACTTTTATTGAAATATAATATGCCCCTTTTGAACTTTACGTACTAGATTAAAACTCTGTATAGGTTAAGCACTCGTTCAATGTTCTAGAATGTACATTCTTCGTCGAATCGACGAGCCGACAACGTGTGTTGTTTACGTATACAAAATTAGGAATGTACTTCCAGGGTTAAGTTGATTATAGCTTTTTTAATGTTATTCCTAACATTCGCATTCGCACTTTCGCATTCCATAGGTACGTGTGCGTATCAAGCTTGTCAAGTTCTTCAGGTTGTTTTAAGTTTTGAACTACCTGACCAACTATCATAGAGTGTGTTCTAAGAAACCAATTATTTATACAGTAAAACAACATATTTCTCAAATATTTGTTTACATATTTAAAAAAAAAAAAACAGATTTCTTCAGAATATAACAATAAAAACTTTGCATGATTAAAGAAATGTATTAAATATTCACATTTTCGTCCCAACACAATGCCGTTTCCCATACAAAATGTATGGGCATACCCGGGTATGCTGTTGTTACATACGTTTAATTTTCCTGCTGTTGACATGTATGTAATTATTCAAAGGGTAGAACTCTCAAGTATCTAATAATTTTCTTTATACATGTAGATTCTTTCATGGAGAATATGGTCACAGGTAATAAGGTCAATGGAAATAAGGTCAATTGACTTTATTTCTCACCCTGGTGCGAAATCAAGCCAATTGACATTATTACCATTTCAAAAGCGAAATAAAGTCAACAAAAATTTGGAAATAAAGTCATTGGCGCTATTTCCTCATTCAAATGGAAATAGCGTCAACAATGCTTAAAGTATGTCGATTCATAGAAAAAAATGTTGTTCTTACAATAAACATTGCCCCGTAAGTGTTGTTTTTTAATAGATGAAAAAGGTTATTGCCAAATCCTCAGTGTTGTGATCTTAATCCACACACAATCATGGACTACCACCAACTGATTTTATTAAAAAAATTTAAATTACGAAAATGTAAAAAACGATGCGAAAAACTAAACGCCTGCGCCCAGGTGGAATACGAGAAATATTTGAAGAAAGAGTATAGAAATAATCCATAACTTGCAAAACATGTTTCGTTTCCACAAAAATAAAGCGAACACTATTAAATTGAAGAAACAGTCCATGTACAAAAACCCCGGAGGAACACTGAAAGAATTCTGTGTTTTAATTTAGCATATTTTGAACAAATTCGGAATGTCTCAAGTGGAAAAGAAAGCAACCTTTCTATAAGGAAAGAATTATAAAAAAAGAATTTTCTTAGACTGTATTCATGTCTCCGCCAGAAATTTGTGACGACATCATTTAAAAGCAGCTAAGGAGAATGACGACACTATTTAGTAGATGGCACATTCAACGAGCCAATGTGCCAAAATGCGGGTATAAACAATTATTGATTATTTAATATCGGAACCGAGATCATATAAGTTAATTGATTGGTTTTCACACACTTTTGAAACACAAATTATACGCTTTTTTACTGCAGACAAGTTGTTGCCCCAAAACATAGCAGACATCTTCCAATCAGGGCTGCCAGCTATCCTTAGTTATGAGGTGCCATATTGAGGATAAAGAAGTGCCAAATAGAAAAATAAAAGTGCCAAAAACGGTGTCATTTCTTTTAATCATTCACATTTAGCAATAAAATAAAGGTACATTTTCCAAACAAAAGTGCAATGATAAAATAAGAGAAACCAGTTGAATAGCCTTTATAAATTAGAAAATTTTAGTTGAGAAAAAGAAGTGCACGCAAAGGATTTCACAAAAATGTATTGAAATGATATTTTTTTTACAAAAGTGCCATTTTGGCACTTTGTGCCCAATTGAAAAATTAAGTGCCATCTGAAGTAAAATAGGGACAAATAGCACGGTTTGAGCCAAGTTGGCATCCCTGCTTCCAATAACTTACAAATATAAAAATGTGAAATATCGAGGGCTTGAATTCATTAATACCCTCTATCTGCAATTTGCACAAAAACTAATTTGTGATTTTAGAAAACATCTGGGACTTATTACCTGTCGTTATATAAGGTAAAATTAATATCACTGATGACAGTTAAAGCTTAGGTGGATTTTTATATCAGAAGCTTAAGTGAAAAGTGTGCAGATAGAGGGTATTATTGAATATAAGCCCTCGATGTTTAAAATATATAAAAATTTTATTTCAACGTATACAAAAAATAAATCTACCTGCGTTACAGCACGGCGGGAAACGGGGAAGGGGGGGCCGGGGACCGCAGCGTGGCGTGACGTGGTTTGCGCGCCGGTCGCGCGGGGTATGCGGGGCGCGATCGCGAACGTGACGCGCGCGGTGTGACGCGCTAACGCGGGCCGCCGCGAAGCTAAGCAAATTTAATGTTTGAAAGAGAAATAATGTCAATGGATTTTACTTCGTTTTTAAAAAGGTGATAATGTCAATTGACTTTATTTCCCACCCTGGTTTCCGTTGATCTTATTACCTGTCACCGGAGAATACACCACAAACGCACTATTCAAAAATTAATGAAACAATAAAAAGTTGATTAATGTCGCCAAGGATAGAAAAGCTAAACAATCAAAAAGAGTGAATGAATTTTTACATATGAGTAGTCCACTTGCCAACAGCGTTATGTGATTTTATAATAGAAAGCCATAAATTTGAAAAAACGACTACGACAACAAGTAACATTTAAACTGAATCGTTTTTATTATTACCTGCAAATTTGGATAAATAAGAGCCTTATAAAATTATAACATAACATACCATGACATAAGATAACAGTAACAGTCTATACGACCTAAAGCAGTTTTCTAAGTTCATCAGAAGATTTATAGTTTTGAAA
>NW_023467349.1:0-6676 GCF_013731165.1 Rhagoletis pomonella
TATCTATGCACATACGTATCTATGCACATACGTATCTATGCACATACATACATATGTATGTACTTAGGTATGTATATCAGCATTTTAGTTGAAAGTACGTTTTGTTCGTCGCTCTCTTCATCGCTCCACTACATTCCTGTCCTTAGTTTTTTTCAGATACCACAAATGCGCGATCCAGAAAATTCTTCTATCATTCTTGCCACAAATGTATGTTTTCTTCGAAAATACTCAAGTACTACCAGTAGAGTACTCTACTGTCAAATACCTTTTACTCGCAGTAGTTGCGGAAGGCAAAGTAAATACTCTACGCGTGTTGCTATTGATCGGTAGTTTACGTACGCTTGCTGAAACTGGTTTATGCTTACTCACAATTGACCCGAACGATGAAAGTAGGGGATGGAAAGTATTTGCGCGGCGATCGGATGTCTTGTTGGGCCGTTTAAATGGAATTGCGCAGGAGTCTAGTATGTACCTACAGACAACAGTATGTGAAACGGATACGTGTTTGGCTGTTTTTTCTGAAATTTGTCTGATTAAATTTTTCGTTCAGTACGCTTTCCTTCTGTACTTCACAGATACTTTTTCATGGTTCAAAAGAAATAAAATAAAATTAGGAAGCATCTGACGGAATTCGGCACCTTCTGGAAGCTAACAAATAGCGGCACACGGATACGGAAAATTGAACTAAACTGCACTGTCGGCAAAATTTACGTTTCTTTGCTGGCTGGGTATATAAGTGGCTGTCTTTACATACCCTGCAGGGAATCCGCGGACTAGTGAATCAAATTTCTAGTTCCGTACTAGGTCTTTATCGCCAAAAAGGAACTAGCCCGACAGGAACTAGATCCCCACCAGTCCAAAATAGGAGAAAAGTGGCACTTTTAAGAAACTAATTTTTTTCTGTTTTTTTCACTAGAAATCTATATCTAAAGTGACGAATTTAGAAATGGTTCAGAAGTATAGAAAAACGGATGTAGAACAAACTAGATCCTATTTGTCGAATTTAGAACTATTTCGGAACTATCGAATAAGGGATGCAGCGGGGGCTTGTTTACTTTACATAGATATGTGTTCGGCGGCTTTTTCGTTCAAATACGCTTCTATTCTGTGCTTCGCAGATGCTTTTTCATAGCTTGGTAATACAAAACAAAGCTTTGTGTTAACATATTAACATCTTGGGGCTGTCTGGAATCTAACCAATAACAGCGAGCACCTCTGCAAAGTCAGCTACAGCCAAAGGTATGTAAACGTACATTTCTTACAATCAACAAATTTAATTTTAAATTGAAAGAAAGTTTCTTTGAAAATAATGAAAAATCGCACATGGAAGAACCGAAAAGATTGAAAAATCATGATACTTTTTTCTTTCGTCTGTCGATTTTAGAACTGGTTCGGGACTATAGAATTTAGAACTACTTCGGAACTATCGAAAAAGGGATGCAGCGGGGGGCAATTGACACTTCCTAGGACATCGCCATGTTAAATTCGCCAATTGCTTGCATGCAAAAGAGATTTATCGCGAACCAGTACTGGGTCTAAATTTACTAGAAGCGCCCCAGTTCAGAACTAGAGATTTTCCCCACAGGGTACATATGCACGTACATACATTTATGCCTGTAGTAACGTAAGTACCCAGTAGAAATTTTATGCATACGACATTGCTGTTGGTGGCATGAGCTTGCTGCTGTGTATACATGCCAGTATAAATGAACCTTCATTTCCATTTAACACGCGTGGTTTCTCAGAGCGTATGCGTACTCTAACCATACACTTGTATTACTGCTGTATGTATATGGCTTTATTAATGTTTCAAACATACAAAAATGCATTAATGGAACAGTATTAAAGCATTCTTACAAGATATGTATCCCCATATGTAAATGCTACTTCACTGATACATTTTAATATACGGGGACATACAAAACAGTACCACTTACATATGCAAATGCATATCTTGTAAAAGCCCGTTTGTGCTGAATAGTATCGCACAGCACGTCCGTTCACTAAAATTTTTGTACAAGACTGAAAATATTACAAAAATTCCACTTCAAATTTATCAAGAAATGTACCTAAAACAACGACAACGTACATTCGCTTGCAATTCGCTAGAATTTGAGTTTATTCGAGGAAATTCATGACTACGCATGAATTGTTCACACTAATTCACTCATATAGCAAGCATTCTTCATGAATGCATACAACCGATTTCTACTGGGTAGACATAAAAACCAACCAACCCAACAACAATATCTACAACCATAATAGCAATGATAACAAGAACAGCAACTAACAGCAGACAGCAACAGCTATAATACAAACAGCCGCAAAAATAATGCTTACAAATACAAAGGGCGGGCCGTATAGCATCTGCACATTTTCTGGCTTTGCCTGTGGCTCTGGCTGTGGCACTGCGGCTCCCGTCATTTTACTTTCCTACTTACCTACCGTCGTTGTCGTCATCGTCGTCGTCGCAATAATGCTCCCGTTTACGTTGCTATGTTGTTGCTATTGTAGGGTCGTTCGATTGCTCCAAGTGGCTGGCAGTGAAACGACTGACTCACTCGCTAACTGGCTGCATGGCATTTTGGCCGTCTGTCATTCCTAACGACCGTCATTGGCGGCGGCGACGACGTGCTCCCGAACACCCCATAGCGTGCAGCATACGAGATTATCGTGTGGCTGATGATGGCCGTACGCTTGTGTGTATACGCATCGTGCATGACGGTTGCTGATGTTGGATTGGAAGTATGTGAAAATATGTGCGACTAGGGGGAGCGTGTGTAGGTTTGCAACGCTTGACGAAGGCGACTAATTGGGTGTGGATGTGGGTGCTTAAATTGGTTATGGACTGGGGTGAGAAAAGCTTGACGGCAGCAGGTTGTCAGGTAGTCACACACACAGACACAGAAGCATGCATACATTATCAGCAACAGCACGTAGAACTTTGTGGTGGCAGCTAAGGACGCGCGGGTTGAACTTCCATTTGGCAAGCCACAGTTATTGCCAACACCAAAAGGTTTGCACGCCGAGCTCGCCACCTCCTACGTGAGTAACTATGACTGTTGTGTTTTTCTGTTTTTCTTTTTTTTTGCGGCGGTGATGTCGATGTTGATATTACCATTGCTGCATTGTTGTTGATGTTGCTCTTGTTTTTATGGCTGCCACTGCTGCTACCGGCTACCCACTACCCACTACCGTTTGGGATTTGCGTTGTGCTCATGCATGGGCTGTTTCGCTTTTGTTTGCTTCTTTTTGCTGAACTTTTATTCCATTTATATGCCCCTGCCCTCCATACTGACCCGACTGTCTACTGAGCACAGACTCGCAGCATTTTCAGGGTATTTGTTGGAGTTGGAGCACGTAACTGCTGCTGTTGTCGGCGTTATGGCGCTATGTGGCGTAGAAAAGAATCAAAAAATCACTTGGTACACATTTGGTGAGCAGTGTGGAATATCAACACAGCGGTAATGCCTCGGGGTATAGCTGAGCAAAAAAAAACCTGCATAGGAATAAAGAAACAACTTGCAGGAAAAAGGAAAATAATAATTTAAAAAAAAACGGAGGGTACGACGAATTGTGGCGAATGCTACAGCAGGTGCTGGAAACGCGTAGTTTTCCCGTTAGCCACGAAATTGCTGGAGCGGTTGTGGCGCAAATTAGAAGGGGTGTTGTTTTTGGAAGTTAAAAACTATACATCATGCGGCCCGGCTTCTGAAGTCGTAAATATGTACATACAAACAAAAACCGTGCATATTCAAATGAAAAAGGTACATATTCGTATGGCTAAGGACTAAGAGTTGTTCAATTTGGCTTCTCCTTCTTACCTGTCTTCAAAGAGTGCGAAAGCATTGGTTTTTTCATATGTTATATATTTGTGTACCAATTAAGGCATCATTTTTAGGCCTACTACACCAACTTTTTCATATTTGAAACTTTTATTTCAATCAGGGACCGAGAGCAAAAGGTATGATCGACACTAAATGTCGTTATCAAGCTGAAGGTCTGAGTTGCTAGTGCTCCTAGTTATTGTAGTTAGGTGATTTATCACTTAGTTTTTGTATATAAATAAACGAAATAAAATAAATGACGTTCTCGTAGTTTTGTTCCCAAGGAGCTTAAAGCCTTGCGCACACCAACGCGATAGCGATAATTGGGAATGCACACCAAAGCGATGGGGATAAAGTTGGGAGTATACAGTATGTATAATGTGACACACTATTTCATAGCTCAAAAAAGTATAGCTTAGGTTGCGTTAACGCCGCGAGCCGATTACGAAATTTCGAATGCGGCTAATTTCGATCCCTGAGAGTTCAGAAGTGCGAGCCAAAATATTTCTATCTTAGCCTCGCGAAGGTTGAATAGTCTAAAATAAAGTGTGGAAATGATTCCACTTCATCTTTCTCTTGACAGCTAATACAAAATGATCAGTAGAATTTCGTAGTCTCGCCGCATGAATACCAATCGCACAATGGCCTGTCAGAACCCCCATCACTAGCCCTTGAGAGGTAAAGTGTTACAAAACATTTGCTGCAGCAGAGAAACGTCTTCTTTTCTTTTTTTATGTCACAAAAGGACCCGGTTTCCCTTAGCCTACTAGCAGTTCGTGCTGCGACAATTCTGTCTGCAATACATGCAAGCGCCGTGTTCAACATACAGTAAAACCCGCTTAAGTACCTCACGAAAAATGTCAGCGTTTTGAGGTACTTAGGCGGGTTGGATACTTAAAAGAACCCGCTTAAGTACCTCGATGCGGGTACTTAAGCGAACATAATTACTTATGTAGATACACCTTCTTGTTAACTTACACAAATACTTGATTGACAACATTTATTGAAGTATACATAGTTTAAAACCAGACTCGTAGCATTATTTAAACACATAAACAAGTAAAGAAAAACTTTATTAAAAAAATATATATAAAAATAAGTTTTCCATTAAAAACGGCCTCAAGCTCAATAAAAATTGTTGAATATAATTGTGATAAGGCCAGAAAATAACAAAAAGAAATAACTTAAGGACGAGCACACCTAAAAGTTAAACATTCTAAAAATAGAATTATTAACAAAAACCAACAAAACCAACAACCACATGATCAAGTGTAAATCGTGGCGGAATAGCTGCGCTTGATTGTACTTAGCAAAAATGAAAAAGTGGGAAAAAAGCAACGATAATTTACAAGTCGGACTTAGCACAATTCGTAGGCAACTAGCTGAGTCAATGGGATCGTCGGTTCGAATCCTACTGAAAGAAGTCTGATGAGGAAATGCTATCACTTCTACCATTTTTTTCAAATTATTGTTGCTTTTCCACAATAAGTTTTGCATTAAAAACGGCCTCGATCCCAATAAAAATTGCTGAATATAATTGTTATAAGGCCATAAAATAACAAAAAACAAATAACTTAAGGACGAGCACACCTAAAAGTTAAACATTCTAAAAATAGAATTATTAACAAAAACCAACAAAACCAACAACCACATGATCAAGTGTAAATCGTAGGGGAATAGCTGCGCTTGATCGTGTTGGCTTAGCAAAAATGAAAAAGTGGGAAAAAGCAACGATAATTTACAAGTCGGACTTAGCACAGTGCGTAGGCAACTGACTGAGTCAGTGGGATCGTCGGTTCGAATCCTACTGAAAGAAGTCTGATTGTGGTGATTTTCGAAATAGCTATCACTTCTACCATTTTTTCAAATTATTGTTGCTTTTCCATAATAAGTTTTTCATTAAAAATGGCCTTGAGCTCAATAAACATTGTTGAATATAATTGTTATAAGGCCATAAAATAACAAAAATCAGATTCATCATAATTTCAAACTTTTTTCTCTGAAGTGTTTTTTGAGTACACAGTTTTATGGCCCATTCAATTTTGGTGTAATAATGTGCAAGTTTCAAGTGGCTAAAAATTACCGCTGATTTTTTAGAATTTTTTTTACCGAAGGTGTTTAGCGCTACTGAATTTCAAAATACGTAAATATTTAAAAGAGCACTTAAAAGGGAAAAAATTCTAAGTAAAACTGTAAATGGGGCACGAAAAATGTAGGTACTTAGGCGGGTTGGGTAAATAAGCGGGGAGGTACTTAAGAGAGGGATTTTCTTCAGATTATATTAAAAAATTCACGGTGTCCAAAAATGTTGGTTACTTCAGCGTGTTAGGTACTTAAGCGGGGGGGTACTTAAGCGGGTTTCACTCCATGTATGTTAAGCGCTGTGAGTTTCACCAGACAAGGGCTTACATCTGGTTTTCTAAAGCTAATGAGTTAATTTCGGCGAGAGACCCCACCTTTAGGGATAAAACGATACCATGGAAGTATCGATACCTGTACTTGGAAGTAGCATTGAAAGAAAGTATCGATACCTAGTAAGTATCGGGCTAAAAGTATCGATACCTACTTATATCGATATTAGTACCTATATAAGAAGTAGTAGCGGGAGAGTAAAATCGGTCCTCTCTTTGTCAGAAGTTTCAAGGTTTAACCCAAACAATTTTTGCTGGTAAAATCTGGTAAAGTGTTAAACCACCAGCCATTCAAATGATTTGAAAATTGAAAAAGCAAAAACAAAAGTACACCTGTATTAAATATCGAGCCCTAACCGCCAAAATAACGTAAGCGACATTTTTTTCGAAGTTTTCTTTTTGATGCGCAAATATTCCTAGAGCATCTAGATACATTTC
>NW_023467350.1:0-6674 GCF_013731165.1 Rhagoletis pomonella
TTTTTTTTTTATCTTGTATCTGGTTCAGTTAAAGGCAAAGGGTTCCGTCACATTTCTTCCGGCGAATCCCCAACCAAATTGTGCAGGGGAAAATAAAGAAGTTGTGAATCCAAAAACCTGGTCTATTCATTTGACAGCAATTGGACCCCCATTCGCCGATTATCCCAAAATCATCAAAACGTAAGTCTGCCACTTTCTTGTCACCATCCCATTGGAAACGAGCTACCCAACAACAGTAAATCGAGATTCCTGTTTGGACCGACAAAAGAAGGTCAAGCAAATCATTGGCGCCCAACTAAACGGGTGAAAAAGAATAAGTTTTTGTTGAACATAACCACACTTAAGCCCGGCATAAAATAACCGCGTGCTCATCTGAGGGAAAAAGCAATTTCATCATCGAATCAATTTAATACATCATAAAATTAGATTTAAAGAAAAATTAAAATATTTTAGTCGTTTTTCTCATTTTGTTGGTCACAAAATTGTACGTCGGTGAACCACACATATTCGAGTTTAATCGATTTTTGATTAATTTTTTCTTTTAGAAATTCTGCTATTATAAATCGTCATTGAGATTGAATCAAACAATTTTATTTGAATTCATAATCACTGTAAATCATCATCGTCCTCAGTCTTCACACGGCATGATTTAATTGATTTTTATTGGAGCTCGTTTTCATTCAAAATTTTTGTATATATTTTGATTTTTTATTTCCGAGGGGGTGAATGGTGATCGATTTGCGATGCGAACACCATTGATCAGCAGTCATAACCATTCTCGTTCAGTTCAGTTCGCCAATTCTGAAAAGCAAGTTAATTGAATTTTTTTAATCAAGTAACACCACACATTGACGGTCAAGATTTTTGAACCGATAATTTTTGCCTCTTTTCGTCTTTCGGTATGAGTTCCAGTAACGCAACCGATAACACGGTCAATACTAATTGAACCAAACTTTTCATTTTTCTTTATTTTTCGTGTATTCATTACCAATAAGATTTGAAATTCGTATCAAATTAATCTCGCTTAACATTCTCAAACTGGTTGAATATTCTCAGTCTGATTTGGTCTTCCGGTAAATTCGGGGGTGGATAGTCTTGATCTTTGTTGCGTACCTTGTTGGCGACAGAAGGGACCGAAGGAGATACAGGTAATACTCCTAAGTATTCAAGGCCTTCGCTGCATCCCGGGAGCAAACAACTTGGTCCATAAGAAGATTCGAGCTAGTGCGTTAAACGCCATTCTCAGCCCACGTTCGGTATAATATTATTAAATTAAATTTTGGACCGAAAATCACATGAGACATACAACCAATTGAGCGTGAATTTTTTTTGTTATACTAAGAGTAATATTCAAATAGATATTGATTTGTTCGGCATTATTTTATTTCGAAATTGCATGTTCAAAACGAACATTGATTTTTTTTTCCTCGCCGATTTAGCTCACGGACTGGTAGAATTTTTAATAATTTGAGTTTACAGTTTTGTATTTGAGTCTTTCAACATGGATGCAACCTATTTGACAGACGAACAGCGTCAGATCGAAGGTGAGATATATATCCTATATCCAGCACCAGTTCAGTGGACCGACACCGAAATAACCGCTCTCAATGGTAAAATATCTGCTTACGTTGGCCAACCATGGTTGATAAAATCCCATGCCATACACCAAATGAATGAGTTGGAAATATGTGAGAGAGCATATCGAGAACTGAATGCAAATGAGGCGTTAACACCGCAGGGTCGCCTTCATCAAATGATACATTATTGTTATCGAACCGCTCGGTTAAAGTTAAAACCTGAATCGGCTCCACGCCAAGAGGACCTGGTCGGAAGGTTTCAATCGAAGATTCGTGAGCTTCGGATGTCTTCACCGAATACGGTAATCCCGACGTGCGATTCCCGATTAAGTTTGAACTCGACTTTCCATGGGTTTGATAATGAACGGGGAACAATGAGTTTAGCTCAAAATACTGTTCCATCACCACGTTTACCCTTAACTAGACCGGATCCGATTTCAAACCAGTATATACCGATTTCGGTTCAGGCAACTGAACCACGGTATACCCTGACCACTAGTACGGTTAATTCAAATGCTCAACCAGCAGTTCATAATTCATTGTCAGCCGAAACGGAACCAACACCCTCATTGCACCAACTGTCTGTAATGGTGTCTGAGTTGTTGAGAACACAAACACAGATGCGACAGCAAATGATCCGTGATCGGATTCATTTGCAGCCAACAATACCTGACGTTCGTGACATTAACCAAACCATGCCACCGACCTTGAATCATACCTGGATACCACCATCGGTGGATCCTCCTCATGTTTCTTTGGTTGGTCCGTCACCCTTACAAACTCAAATGACCAATATCTACCGTGGTATTAGAACGTCTCATACCCAAGAACCAATTAATGAACCATCTCATTTATATCCGAATTATTCGCTATCCGGTCCACCGCAATCACGACCAAATCAAGCCACTATATTCGACGAATCTGCCCAAGCGGATGCAATGGATAGGAAATTTAGAGGCTTACCATCATGGATGGGACGTGCTCAATTCGATGGCGTTCACGTAAACGAAAAATTTCTATCGGTTGAAGATTATTTGGCTATTATTGGCTCATTTCGATATAAGATCGGGGTACCCGACCATGAATTGGTTACGCGTCTGGTACCCACACTCACGGGGGCCGCTCGACAATGGTATTTCACCGAACTGAGAAAGTTCGGAGATTATCAGGATTTTTGCACAAAACTTCGTGCTCGTTTCCTCAACAAACATACTCGGGCTCAAGTAATAATGTCATATGCGCAGATTAAATTCGACCCACGGTCGCAAACACTGTTGAAACATATCGATGACTTGACATTCCAATTGCAGGGTAATGCCTGTGGCCTGGATGAACGGGATCACCTCGATATCATCATCGGTACCTTATCCGATCATCTTCGTGAACTCGTCCACACTCGACAAGTCCACACGTTAGAACAATTGCGGGAGTTCGCTCAGCGAATTGCACCGCATTCGTTCATTGTTGCCACATCCCGTCCGGAAAGAACCCGTTCGGATAGACAGCGATCCGAACCACGGGAAATTTCGGCACTACATGATTCGCCGGATGATTCGTCACATTCGGAATATACCGCTTCGTTCCCTGAATCCGACTCAGATGACAGGGAATGTGCGTACGTGGGCAAGCATAAGAAACCCTTTAAACCATCTCAGAAACGTACGGATTCGAAACAAGTCGGTGATTATAAAAATGACACAAATCGAAATGAGAATGATACGAAAGCAGGAACCATCGTCGACCCATTTCTCACTGTTGAGGGGGACGAAAATTTACGATGTGCAAAATGTCTCGTGTGGGGTCATCACTTCAAAAGGTGTCGAACCCAACCGAATCGGGTGATATGCTACAAATGTACACGACCGGGAGTGACGTCGGACCAATGCCCGTGTTCAAAAAACGCATAAGTGAGTCGATTGGGAATAGTGGCCCATCGTACACAGAATCCATAACTTTTTCTAAATCCACTGTCTCTAATAATCCTCATTCTACCGAAGTCCCTCTACAAATCGACACATCTTCAGTCCCGAATTCCAGTAATAATTCTACTCTAATTCTTAACGAATATAATCAAACTCAAAGGGATGGTAAAGAACCATCAACCAAATGTTCTGAACGAACACCACCACTTACCAAACCTACTTCAGCTCCAGTCCCTAATCACAAACAAGACGCGGTTAATCAAGTTAACCAACCACGACTCCGCGATGTTTTCTTTATCTCAGAGAAATGTTTGACCTATAATATTCCGAACGATTGTCGCGATTATCTCACGGTTATGGTTAACAACCATTCTCATACGGTTTTACTCGATGGTGGAGCCGAAGTCACAGTCGTATCACAAACGTTTTATGAGAAGCACAAATGGGGACAGTTGCAACCTACCAAAACATCCATTGGCCTTGCCGATAATTCGATCTCTTTTAAGGCCATTGGTAAAGTGAATGTATTATATACGGTCGGTAGTCTTACCCGAATTGTGCCAACTATTGTCGTTCCGATCTCACTGAAACACCCAATTATGGGACGGACATTCCTTGAGGCCTTCTTTTTCGAACTGGTGCAGAACCAAGAAAAAGTGGAGCGATTTTTAAAAAATACAGCCAAAGGTGATACGGAAGAGGTTGCATCCGCGAAAGTTGAAATGGTTACGGCGGATGAATTTATTAATTTTTGTAACCAATGGAGTGGGAAAGAACCAGCTCAGGTATCTTCTATGAGTAGTGATCTGGAGCCAATTGACGCTTCCACACTCGGTTTAGACGGTGACATAGATACACCAAAAATGACCAGCGTCAGCCTTCCACATAATCTCACTCCAGAACAAAGACAAATGTTGGACGCCGTTCTCAAACTTTTGAATCCAACTCCTGTGTCTGGTCCCTTAAATGTCACTAATCAGATCGAACACGTAATTGACACAGGTGATGCAAAACCCGTCATGAAACGCCAGTATCCAGTATCGCCATACGTGGCTGAACAAGTTCAAGCCGAACTGGACAAAATGCGTAGTCGTGACATCATTATGACCATCGAAGAAAGTCCTTGGCGGTCACCAATTCTGGCTGTAAAAAAGAAAGACGGAACTTGTCGCGTATGCTTGGACGCAAGAGAGTTGAATAAAATCACCGTTCCAAATGCCTATCCAATTACGGATACTAACCAGATTTTAGCACGACTAAAGTCAGCAAAATACCTAACCAGTATTGATCTGTCTCAAGCTTTCTTTCAAATTCCCTTGGCAAAATCGAGCCAACTGAAAACAGCATTTGCATTCGGGAACAGGCTTTACGCTTTTCGTCGCATGACGATGGGGTTGAGAAATTCACCCGCCACATTAGCCATTCTCATTGATAAAATTTTCCGGGATTTAGTTCCACATGCATTCGCATACGTGGATGATTTCATAATTTGCACTTCGACGTTTGAAGAACACGTTAAGATATTGGCTATTGTTGCAAAACGTTTGGCTGGGGCCGGCTTAACCATCTCAACATCCAAATCGAATTTTTGCTGTAAACGATTGGAATTCCTGGGTTACGTTTTGTCTCAAGAGGGTCTATCTGCGAATCCATCTCGTATTCGAGCTATTGTGGAATTCGCACGGCCCAAAACGGCAAAAGAAGTCAGACGGTTTGTTGGTGCAGCAGGCTGGTACCGTAAATTTATTCCAAATTTCTCGGAGATCACAGCTCCCCTTTGTGAATTGTATAAAGGAAACCGAAAGGGACCCATTGAATGGAATACCGCTGCTGAACAAGCCTTTCTCAAACTCAAAGAGTATTTAACTACTACTCCCGTTCTGACTATGGCAGATTATTCAAAACCATTCAAGGTTTATACCGATGCCTCGCTGATCGCGGCGGGAGCTGTTCTAGTACAAGAACATGATGGGAATGAACGGGTGGTTCAGTATTTTTCAAAGAAATTCTCGAAAGCCGAACAAAATTACACAGCCTCCGAACGGGAATGCCTAGCCGTTCTCTTAGCGGTCGAAAAGTTTCGTCCATATTTTGAGGGTCGTGAATTGGTTGTGGTAACGGATCATGCAGCGTTACGCTGGCTACAAACTCTCAAAGATCCAACTGGTCGCTTATGTCGTTGGGCGATCCGATTATCACCATACGAACTCAAAATTATTCATAAACCAGGAAAACATTTGGAACTTCCTGACGCCTTATCTCGTTCTTTTGCTCTTCTCAACATCGTTCGCAGAAACCCAATTGACCTTCCGAGTGATTTTCACGTGAATCTTTCCCCAATCACGTCCGTGATTAACATTGACCCAAATACTGGCGATAAATGGTACAACAAAATGCATGCCATGGCCTCAAAACAACCATTAGATAGATACAAAATCGAAAACAACCTTCTATACCATCGATTGAAATTTTCCAATCAAAGTGCGGAAATACTGTGGACACTTTGTGTACCATCTGCTGAGAGAGCCAAAGTTCTCGATGAAAACCACAACCAACATTCGCATCAGGGTGTTTGGAAAACTTACAGACGTATCTCACAACGCTATTACTGGCCAAACATGTACGAGTCCGTTTACCAGTACGTTCGGCAATGTGAACTATGCCACCGCATTAAACCAAGTAATGAGAGCACCAAAACACCTCACGGCGAATATAGAGAACCAAAACGACCGGGTCGTCAATTATCGATTGACTTTGTCGGTAAGCTGCCCACGTCTAAAAATCGTAACCAATGGATCTTCGTAGCCATCGACTGCTACTCGCGATATGTCTGGGCGCAGCCCATGAAAAATGCAAACGCTATATCCGTAGTCAATTCTCTTCGACATATATTCACTGTGAATGGCTGCCCCGAACTCATTATATCAGATAATGGTACTCAATTCATCAGTCAAACTTTCGCAAAACTTTGCGCCGATTATAACATCAAACACATGAAAACGCCTTTGTACCATCCACAAGCCAATCAGGTAGAGGCGACAAACAAAAGCATTAAACTTGGATTACGTGCTCACATGGCTGATCTTCTTGAACATTCCTTTTGGGAAAACCATCTTTCTCGTGTTATCCATGATATTAACACTTCAGTGCATTCAGCCACGGGCTACACGCCATA
>NW_023467351.1:0-6674 GCF_013731165.1 Rhagoletis pomonella
TCGAAAGTAAACGGGTATCTCTCCGAACTTTCTCGCTTCTTCACTGCAAAGTGTCTAGCCCTCTCCCCTACGAAATCCTCCGCGACCCTGTTCACAACCTGGACGAAGGAGGTCAGGCTACCGCTGGGGATTCACGTCGATGACACACCAATTCCGACGGTGAATAACCCCAAAATACTCGGAGTAACATTCGACAGCCTGCTCTCCTTCTCTGTGCACTCAACCGCTATTGTCAATAAAGTACAGAGCCGCAACAAGGTCCTCAAGTCGCTAGCCGGCAGTACTTGGGGCAAAGACAAAGAAACGTTGCTGGCAACATACAAGGCAATAGGCCGGCCGGTTTTGAACTACGCAGCGCCAGTGTGGTCGCCAGGGAATAGTAGGACGCAGTGGACGAAGCTACAGACGGTACAAAATACGGCACTGAGGACAGCGACGGGATGCCTCTTGATGTCGCCTGAACACCACCTGCACGGCGAGGCGCAAATGCTACCTGTAAAGGAGCATAATATAATGCTCTGCAAGCAGTTCCTGATCGGGAGCCACAGAAGTGGCTACCCAAGCAGACAGCTGCTTGCAGAGGAGCCCTCGCCTAGGCACATCAGGAGGCATCTATATGAACTAACGGACGAAGGCCAGAGGTTCATTAAGCAACCTCTGGACCCGACAGCTTACAGACAGGCCCTGAACGGCATTCACAGGGACTCAGTCTCGAGTTATGTAGACTCTAGACCTGTGAATGCCGTTCTAGGCACACCACCCCCGGACATTGACGAGACGGAGCTCCATCTGCTTCGGGAGACACGCACAACACTCATTTAACCGACAGTGTCCTGTATACCAGAAAAAGCTCGAGCATAAAAGAAATACTGTAAATTACTAACAATTACAGCAAGTTTGTGGGGACCCTAGCGTTGAGTTTACGTCTCACCCAGGTGTAAAGAAAGCGCTACCCAAATATTTGCAATGCGTATATCTCAATATACAGAGTTTAGTGGCTAATAAAGTTGAGCTAGAAATACTTATAGATTTTACCGACCCGGATCTACTTTTGTGTTCCGAAACATGCCTAACTGATGACATAGAGGATACGGAAATAATGTTCCCGGCGTATCAGATGATACGCTGCGACTCACACAGTAGACACACAGGGGGAGTGATAATACTCGTTCGAAACACGCTCGGTTTTAAAACAATAACTAACAAGGCTTTAGACAAAAATGTTTGGTGTATAGTTATTCAACTCACACACTGTGATACCAGGTGGCAGCTCGGGGTGGTTTATCACTCCCCAAGCTCAAGTGATGCGGAATTTGTTACATATATGGAGGATATCCTAGCAGAAATCTCAGAAAATTCTGTGAACACTGTTGTCATTGGCGATTTTAACATAAACATGAACGTAGTATCAACCTACAGCAGAAAACTCAATGATGTTTTCTTGCAACAAGCCATGCAACAGCTGATAAATTTTAATACGAGGGTGACGGAACATTCGGAAACACGTATTGACTTGTTGTATTCCAATGATAACCGAGTTATATGCCAAAAGGTCGAGGATCATAGAATATCTGACCACGAAACAATAATGTTTCGACTAAATGTCAATAAACTTAACCCACTTGCTAAGGAGGCAGAAGTAATATCCTGGGAGAGATATAACCCTGAGAACTTAACAAGTTTACTAAGGCAGTGCGATTTTTCAAACTTAAATTTTTTCGATGCTGACGGTATGGTGGAGTATATTACTCACTGCATTATGTGGGCCATGAGGCAGTTGACTTACTCAAAAATAACTCGCATTAGGCAGAGGAACAAATGGTATGATAGGCAATTGACAGAGATGAACAAGTATAAATCTAAATCCCATGAGAAAGCAGTGTTGTCAGGGTACTGGGGTGAATATAATTTAGTGAGAAGCAGATATAAGAAAATGGTAAGGTGTAAAAAAATTAAATACTTAGAGCATAAGGTGGAAATAAATAAGGGTGACAGCCGACTCATGTGGAAATACTTAAAGGAGGTAGTCAATAACACGGAGGTCAAAGAAAATATTGGGGAAGTGATAATAAATAACACCAACTACGTAGACAGCTTTGAAATTGCGGAAAACCTAAATAATTTTTTCGTGGACAGCATTTTGGAAATACATACCAATATAGAGTGTGTAAACTATGATTTTTTCGAGCAACGAGCTCCCACAAGTACGCTAAAATTTGAAGAGGTCTCAACGGAAGACATTCTTCAAATTGCCAAAAAATTTAAGCGGAAAATTGGGGGAAACAACCTACTTTCTGAAGGTGTTATTAAGGACTCTGCTTATTATATGGGATATTTCTATGCCCTACTTATAAATAAGAGTCTCCAGACAGGATCAGTACCGGAAGAATGGAAAATTTCATCAATAGTGCCCGTCAAGAAAGTTAGAAAAACGGTTAAAGCTGAGGAGCTTAGGCCCATCAATACTCTCCCTAGCTTGGAAAAAATGCTAGAAACCGTTGTGTAAAACCAGCTACAGTACTATGTGGAATCCAATAAAATACTCATAAAAGAACAATCTGGATTCAGAACTAAACATTCCTGTGAGACTGCGCTGAATCTGGTGCTTTCTCAATGGAAAGAAGATCTGAACAGACACCTTAATGTAGTGGCAGTGTTTTTTGATCTTAAAAGAGCATTTGAAACCGTTGATAGGGTCCGAATGTTGGATAAACTAAAATACATTGGTATAAAAAACACTGAGCTTGACTGGTTTAGAAGCTTTCTGTGTAATCGTAGGCAACAAACAATAGTTAATTCAAAGAGGTCTAGTAAGATAGCCGTAGACATCGGATTACCACAGGGCTCAGTTTTGGCACACCTACTCTTTAATATATATATAAACGATATTAAAAGTTCTCTCAAACATTGTAAAATAAAACTCTTTGCGGATGATGCCTTGTTAACGATCAGTGATAGGGAACTACCAAATGCGATTGTCAAAATGCAAGAAGATCTTAATTCTTTGTATCAATGGCTGTGTTCAAATAAACTCAAACTGAATGGAAAAAGACTAACTTTATGGTAATTTCCAGAGCGGCAAATGCTGACTCCATAAGCCGTGAATTAAAAATCAAAGATGAAAATATCGAAGAGGTGAAAATTGTCAAGTACCTAGGAATATACATAGACAACAAACTAAAGTTTGATGAGCACGTTGAGTATACAGTCAACAAGATTGCTAAAAAAATTGGCCTTATAAAGAGATCGTGTAAGTACTTGGGAAGAAGATATAAAACGTTGGTGTACAGGTCAATAGTAGAACCGCACTTTATATACTGCCCCACGATTTTCTTCCTAGCGGGGGACTCCCATGTAGATAAGCTGCAAAAAATGCAAAACCGAGCGATGAGATTCATCCTCAACAAACCGTATGACACACCAACAAGATGTATGCTTGAAACCTTGAATTGGTTAAGCGTGAAACAACAAGTTTTTTACCACGCTATGAAATTTGTGTACAATATTAAGGGCAACCTGCCGGATTATCTTAGCGATAATCTCCGATATATAAATGAGACGCATACATATTTGTTGAGAGAGAATAACAGCTTCAGACTCCCGAAGTATAGAACAGAAGTGGACAAAAAAAATATTTTCTATAAAGGCTTAAAGTGCTTCAATGAATTACCAGAGGCTATAAAAAATTGTGATACTATCACTCTTTTCAAGCGGCTGCTATTTGACTATTGTAGAACGCAGCCTACAAGATAGTGATGTATCAACAATAGCGTGGATTGGAAACTAAGCCTTTCCAACCACCAAGATATCGAGACTAGGCGGATCGGAAACTCGGCCTTTCCGACTACCTAGAGACCCTTAGATAATAAACAATAAACGAGCGGATTGGAAACTAGGCCTTTCCAACCGTTAACCGTCACGAAAGCGCGACTGGGTGGATCGGAAACGGCCTTTCTGACCACCCAGGAGATATCAATAAATGGAGTAATCCAAAAAGAATAGCGCGGATTGGAAACTCGGCCTTTCCAACCGTCTACATAACTTCCAGGAAATTGCATGCGTGTATAATGACATAAAATAATTGCAGTGATAAAGAAATAATGTTATTTAAAAATTTCTGTAGAGCATCCGGCTACTGCAGCAGGTTGAACTCCTACTTGAGTAGGTTGAATGAGGATGTGCCGAATGAGTGTCCGGCATGCGGAGAGACCCCACATGACTCGAAACATCTCTTCGCAAGCCCGGAAAACCCGACAACCCTAACGGCCTTGTCCCTGTGGACAAACCCCACAGAAGCTGCACGCTTCCTAGGGTTGCCGTTAGTGGAACTTGACGACAACGACTGAGATACCAACCGATCTGGGCGGGGTTGTTGTAGCCGCTACAACAACAACAACACTATTTTACAATATATAATGCACTTTCCACTAAATTTACCGTTATTTACACTCAATATAGCTCTGATCCAGTACTCCATGAACTTACAGGATTTTACACGAACTTGCAGGAAGTTGCAGGAAAAATGTTCCCGTACTCCAAAATCCTGTAAATGAGAGCGACTTTTGGAGAGTTGTGTAGAGAATGATGTTGCAAGATTTTACCCGAACTTTTTCTTCTGGTAAAATCATGAGAAGTGTCAAGCAATCACTGGTTGACGTTTTTACAGGAAAAATTGTTTTTTTGTTCCCGTACTTTTTGTTGTTACTCACTTTTTACTATCATTTCAGAGAGTAATTTTGCTGTTTCAAAGTTTTACAGGATTTTTCACGAAAAGTATTGGATCAGAGCTTATATGTGCAGTTAGAGTGTGCACGGTCAAACACATGGTGAAATAATTAGTATGTTCCTTTGAACTTCGGACTAAAACCTGTGGAACTGTCAAACTACAATTTTACTCTCTCAAGTGAGAGTAAAAGGAGAACAGATGCAGAGGTGCACGGGAACGCAAAACGCACTACTTCCTGTAAAAACGTCAGTCGCTTTGTTAACATGTCATTGGTACAACACTGATTTGGCTGAAATATCACTAAATAATTATTACAATGTATACATATTCAAACATTTCCTTGTTTCCTTCCATTTTTTTACAAATATAAGGTTCTTTGCTTTCACCGCTTTCTGTTTTTGTTTGCACATGCGAATCAGCTGATCCTTTGACAGTTTTCATGAACTTACAGGAAAAAACTCCGGACTAAATCCTGTACAAGTTTTATGTCAATACGAGCGTCTTCCTGTAAGTTCTGACTAAATCCTGTAAACCGGACTGCTATTGGAACAGAGTAAATAATAAGGTGTTGTCACTTAGGAGGTGGTTGTTGTAATTTTGGCAATTCGGCATACCAGCGTTACATTACAGTAATGCGTACTCTATTCATTCCAATTTCATTTCTGGGCAAAATGGACCAAAAAATGGAGCAGACAATTTTGTGAAAAAAGTATGCGTAGGTATCACTTACTACGTTTATACGCACGTATTATTTGCAAATAACAATTTGCAAAATGGTAAAATTTGCCGTATAAACGCTGGGAACACATCAAGATAACCAACCGTTCAGCTATGGTAAAACTGAAAATGCAGACCGATAGTACTTTTTACGCTGATATCAACTATATAAATATTATTTGCCGCAATTAAAAAGTAACGAAGATATAAAAGGTTAAAGAAAATTTTTGTGGTATCTTAAAATATTAATTGGTAAAAGTGCACTTTACGGGAACCAGGCGTCCAACTCCTTTTTGCGTTGGCGGCCTTCGGCCGCACTTAGGGATTAGAACCCTTAGGCAGTAGAATTCTCCTTTCTGTGTTGCCAAAGAAGGGGCGCTGAACACCTTTTGCAGAGAACACCCTTCTGCGTAGGCGGCCTTCGGCCGCACTTAAGGATTATAACCCTGAGGCAGTAGAATTCTCCTTTCTGTGTTGCCAAAAAAGGGGGGACTGAACACCTTTTGCAGAGAACAACTTTCAATTACTCCCCTTTATTTGCATCAAATTCATCAAAACATGGTGCGAAAAGTGCAAAGTGAAAGTGTTTTTTGCGAATAACTCTTACATTAATTAAAAATCTTAATTTAAGTAGAATTCTCCTTTCTGTATTGCCGAAGAAGCGGAGCTGAACACAGCCGGTTCTACGTACCGGAACGACTCTGGTTTCACCCGACCAAGGGCTGTTGTTTCGGCGATCTAACCCCGTTTAGGTCGGCGAAGTATCTCAGAAGTTGTCCGTCCATAGGGCTACATTCACTACGTATTCTCCTACTCAGGGCCGGCATCGAGTCAAACCCAGGGCCAAAAACATACACCTGCTGTGTATGCCGGAGACGATTACACCACAACTCCACCTCAGTCAAGTGTAATGCCTGCGAGGGGTGGAGTCACCTCAGAGTCTGCTCGGGACTACGGACACATAGACAGTGGACCACGTCGCACGTGGCCCCCCTGTTGCTCAAACAGAGCAGCCTCCACGGCTAACCACAGTCCGCCCGAGCAGCCCCACACACTCACACAGCAGCCTCACACAGTCACCACAACACAACAACATAATAACACCACAGACCGTACCACAGCCACCACAGACCACATAACACACACAACCGCACCACCACCCACACGCCGCCGCCAACAACTCCTGGTTCCCCCTACAATCTGCACGGTATGTCAGACCAGGATATTCCGT
>NW_023467352.1:0-6674 GCF_013731165.1 Rhagoletis pomonella
TGCAGTTGTTGTTGTTGTTGTTCTCATTTTACTTTGACATTTTAAGCTAAGCGTGTACCTGGTGCCGCCGCCCACAATGTTGCCTTCGCCTTAATTGGGTTACTGTGGTCACTTAGTTGTTTAATTGCTGCTGCACTTTTACTCTTCTCCAAGGGCAACAAATTAAACAGCACAGTAAACGATGGCGGGCGGGCGGGTTGCTGGTGCACACAGCAGAGGATGAAGATGCAAGAAGATATAGTTTTAGGAATTATTTACTTTTATTACTGCTATTCTGTGCAACTTTGAGAACTATTTACTTAAGTGAACTAAAATTCAGGGTTGGGAAACTTATTTTTATTAATTTTTTTGTTTTTGTTTTTTTTTCATCCAATTCAAATATTAGGAGTATTCTCTGAGTCTTGCAAGGCCTTGCACGGTGCACAGGTTTTCGTATGGGAAAGCTTTGCAAACCGTGCAATCCGTGCACCTTGCAAGGGCTTTGCAAGACTGGAAGAATACCCCTATTGTAATTCTTAAAACCCAGTCTGACATGGTAATTCAACTAAACAATTTGTAAATGTAAACTGTAATTAATGTGAGTTGACTTTCGAAAGTATTGTTGTTTTACTTATTTTGCCGAAATTCGTCAATTGTTATAAGTGCTGCACCAGCAATTGGAAGTTAGTTTCCGGGAACAATTTGCGTTCTCCACCAATTTTGTGGTGTAAAGTAAGACCCAAGAGGTTTCAACCTTAAGTTCGCGAAGGCTGGGCTGCTGAGTAGCAGATGTTGGCTTGGCTCAAACCGTGTCATTTTTGGCCCTGTTTTACTTCTAATGGCATTTAATTTTTCAATGGCACTTTTGACAAATAGTAATATTTCAATACATTTTTGTGAGTTCCTTTGTTTGTACTTCATTTTCTCAACTAAAATTTTCGAATTTCTACAGTGTATACAACTGGTTTATCATGTCTGTCTTCGTATGGAAAAGTAGCTTATGTCGAAAGGCAGGCTTTAGTATAAATCGGCATTCGCAGCATAGGATTGCGAATAGCTCACTGGCGCTGAGCCGTTGAACAACTTTTGGCAAATAAACGAGCAATAAATAGTTCCTATACTAGCAAGTCAATATTCTTATTAAGTCTCTGCAAAAAATTTATTGTCGTTTAAAGAATAAAGGGAATGCCGCATTATACTAAAGCCAGCCTTTCGACATAAGCGACTTTTCCATACGAACACAGATGTTATGGCATTGGACTTTTGTTTTAGGAATGTGCATCTAATTTTAATGCTAAATGAGAAGAATTGAAAACCTTTTTTGGCACTTTTGTTTTTCTATTTGGCACATTTTGGCACTTTTTTAACCTCAATTAGGCACTTCATAGCTAAGAATAGTTGGCAGCCCTGATTGAGAGGATTCCACCTCATCATCCTACATGGAGAGAAAAACGGGAAAAATTTTATGAATTTCCAGAGGGTCAAGGTTCAAATCCCATTGAAGGGAGCATGGAAATTAATTTTGTTTTTTATATTTTTTTTGTTTATCTTTGGGCGTATTTAAATTGAATATTTCCATACTAAATTTGTATATCAAAACTTATTATGAGTTGGGTTGGGCTCTTTCATACGCGTGCTTTTTTAAATTAAGCCGTTTTTTTTCAACAATTTTCTCTCAGTGTACGTGCAGCTGCTGCCTTATATACTTGAGGTGACGATGAACCTTATCGGTTAAAACTCCCACCAGTAAAAAGAGTTGTGACTTTTTCTGTTTTAAGAACTCCCTTGGCCAGCACTGGTCCTTATTTGGCGACAGTTCTACAATAAGCTCACCGGAACTTACAGCCTGAGCATCAGAAGCGCAGAAGCGGTAGACCTCCGCGACATCCGCAAAAAAAACAGAGAATTTCATTAGACGAAAGATGCCCGAACCGGTAGGCCTCCGCTTAAGATCGTACCATTTAAAGAACTGTTCGCTTTCTACCAGTTATACCATGCCAAGTTAGATTCCACGACTTTTCTTATATATATTTTTTTTAAGGTTTAAGAATTCGAATAAAGTTCTCCCACTTAGATTTAGCAAAAACAAACTTTGTAAACAAAATATTATGGGTCTGTCAATTTATGCATAAAATTTCTTAGTTGAAGTTAAACAGGGAAGCTTTTTCTTTTGTTCTTATTACGAGTTTGTACATAGTCTTATCTCTACGAGTTACTATTCTCTATCTTCTGGCCTTTTCGCATAACTAACTACGGCATCTTGCTTAGCTAGTAGCCGGTAAGCACTTGAACTTTTGAATAATTTAATTTATTTCAAGGCTCATTCGTTTTTTACGAACCTACGTACATACACTAGGCGACAAATGAAAGTGTACGCCTTGTTTTAATATAATATTCACAGTTATTTTCATGAGACATTTTTTGCATTAATTATTTATGAAAGTATAGTTCATTCTGTAATATAAACCATATAAATCAAAGCTTCACAAAAATTCAAAAAAATGTCATCAACAGTTTCAACTTTTTATTCATAATATCTAGAAAACAAAGCAGTGGAGTCCCTTTTTTCTGAACGCACGAAGTAAATGTACATCCAAGGGCGTGTACTTATGTACATACATACATAAAAATGATAAATGAAAGTGTTATTCACAGTTATTTTGATGAAACAACTTTTCATTCAAAATCTTTAAAAAATTTTCGAGTACGCAGTTTTATAGCCCATTAAATTTTAGTATAAGGAAGTGCAAGTTTCGAACGTCTGAAAAATCCCGTTGCTTTTTGAGAATTTGTTTTTTTCCTTTTTGGTGACGGATTTTTGAACTTTTTTCAATAAAGTACGAATTACTTATGAAATAAAATGCGGGAGACGGTTAGCAACGAAATTGCAAAAAATCAAGGCCAGATTTTGCAAATTGCGCTTGTTATATAAAGAAAAAACACAAAAGCAGTCCAAAAAAAAATATCAAAAATCAACACGATTTTTTAGCCGTTTGAAACTTGCACTTCATTACACTAAAATTTAATGGACTACAAAACTGCATACTCGAAAATATTCTAGAGATTTTGAATAAAAAGTTGTTTTATACAAATATCTGTAAAGAACACTTTCATTTGTCGCCTAGTGTACATACATATGTATGTATGTATGTACAAAAGTACACGCCTTTGGATGTACGTTTACTTCGTGCTTTCAGAAAAAAAGGGCTTCCGCTGCATTGTTGTCTCTTGATTCCATGTTGCTTTTTAATTCAGTTTTTCTTGTTTTGGCTGGATTGATTCTTGTTTACATTTATTTTTTTTTTACTTTTCTTAGCTTTTGTTCCACTTCGAGGCTAAATTTTTAATGCATAATTTCAGTGTATTGCATCCAAAAAATTCTCGGCAACTCATAGCTTAATTATATTGATAATTTAAAACTTTTATTACCCAGTTGTGGATGTTAATATCACGGTCATGAGAAAGATTTATTTTTGTGTACAAATCAATAGGCCTATGCTCTTTTGTTTGTTTAATGTTTTTTAATTTTTTATAAGAGTACAGCTCGTTATCTAACAAAAACCATATCAATTAACATTTCGAACTTTGTACAAAATTATAAAAATTTAGCAAATTTTTTCCAAAATTTCAAACTTCATATTCAGAACTTTCGGAAATATTTTAGGTCTTAAGTTTTAGAGCCCATCAAATTTCAGTACTATAAAAAGGAAGTTTCACGTGGCTACAAAAACCGTTGCTTTTTGGAAACGTGTTTGTTGACGGTTTCACGATTTTTTTCATACGAGGTACATACATATGTTGGACAGTTTTTTATATGGAAGAAAATGCCTAGCCCAGTATTCAAAAAGACTACATACCTAAAATATTTCTAAAAATTCGGGATAAAAACTTTGAAATTTCGATGACAATTCGTTGAATTTTTATAATTTTTGCACAAACTTTGAAAATTGGATTTATATGGCTTTTTGTTAGATAATGAGCTATACTTTTATAAAAAATTACTATACATTAACATTAAACACCGGAAATATAGTGAAAAATCGGCAAAATATCGCACTCCTATTATTTTGTAGACAGCTGTAATGTGCATATCGTGAAAGGTAAAAGGTGAAAATGTTACCAGTCCATTTTTTTGAAATTATTCAGGAGACGAAAAATAGATTATCTGTCATTCTGCATCAAAAACTAAATTTATAAAAAAAAGTGGACTTGGAACATTTTCACCTTTAGATAGCGATATACCGTATCATCTTACACGCAAACAAAAAAAAAAAACTTCGCCATATACCACGGAGTGTAAAGAATTTTGGCAATGTAATAGGAAAAAAAATTGTTTACCTAACATTTTTCGGTTACACCTACATATACATATGTATTCGGTAACAAGACAAATGTGTTCAAAATAGTTGTACTAGAAAAATTTTAAGAATTCTGGCGAGCTTTAGTTTACTGACCTTGGGGTGGTGAGATCTGATGAGTAAGTACTAGAACGGGATACTTGACGTGAATGATTTTGGGATCAAAAAGATAAGATCGGACTGTTATCCTTAGTATAAAGCTCTCATCAAAAACGAAAAATTCCCATAAAATGACGTCCAAGAAATGGAAAAGAATTTTCTTCTCTAAAATTTTCTTGAATCAGTTTATACCCCACAAGAAAAAAATGCTAATTGCATTGCAAAAGTACTTTAGTCAGGGGTCTAATGTACATGAAACTCCCGCTATCTGGCCGAATTAAATGAAAACTTGAATCGTTGGCTGTATTTAACCCATTACTTAGCACATGAGTTTTTATTTCAACCGAATTTTCAATATATTTTGGAAACTTCTAATTTGATGTGTCACGAATCGAATAACCAGTTGGATGGCAGATTTGTTCGCTATGAAGCAGCTGAAGAAATCGATTTTTCCCACCAATTTTTATGCAACATTCTTTTTTTTTTATACAAAAACAATTCAGATGAAGGAAATACACAATCCACTTGCACAGTTAAAACATAATCACTATTGCGCATATTCGTGCAATGCAAGTGCCTTTAGGTATGTAAGTATGATTGCAGATAAGTAACACATACATGTACATACATTGGTGGCCCGATAATTAGAAACGATTTTCTTTTTCAAGTTTTGACCATCTATTTGTACTTATTTTTTTTTTTTGGAAAATATAGGCAAGCTACAACAACCATGTAATTCAAAGCTTTAAGCTTTGTATACGGTTTATAATAATTCGACGAAGTTCAAAAAATGGACATCAAAATTTCAAACTTTTTTTTTTGAATTTCTAGAAATAATCCGGGTATGCAGTTTTGTAGCCCATTCAATTTTAGTGCAAGTTTGAATTAGCTCAAAAAGCTCGTTGATTTTTGAGAATTTTTTGCGCTGACTATGTTAAGCGATTTCTTCCATACAAAGTATGTTCAAAAGTTTTTTTTTGTATGGGAGAAAATGAGCAACACCGGTAACAAAATAAATTTTCAATAAAAACTAAAATTGGATGGGCTACAAAACTGCACATCCGAATTATTTCTAAAAATTCCAATTAAAAAATTGGATGGGCTACAAAACTTCATGTCCGAATTATTTCTAAAAATTCCAATTAAAAGGTTTGAATTTTTGATGTCCATTTTTCGAACTTCGTCGAATTATTATAAACCTTATACGAAGTTTAAAGCTTTGAGGTATTTGATTTTCGTGGTAGCATACACAATACTTTCCTCAAAAAAATATGTTAAAAATAATAAGTACAAATAGATGGTCAAAACTTGAAAAATAAAATCGTTTCTAGTTATCGGGCCACCAGTGTACATACATACACATGAAATTGTAATTTTGGCAAGTGTCAGCCTGGAATGTTGAATACCTATCAGTGGTGGCGCAAATACCTGTTGACTCTTGGCTGCTGAAATTCGCTTTTTTGCGATAACACGCATACATACATACGGGCAAACGCACAGACAGGCCAAGGAAAAAACACCCGGCTGCCTTGGTATTGCACCACTTTGATGAGATTGCGTCGTTGGGTGACCCCAGACACTGATATATATGCGTTTATGTACATACATATGTAGGTTGTCTGCTGACTTGGTCGATATGCCGATTGGTCATTTTGACGGTTTGGCGATTGCTTATTAATTAATTTATTTATTTCGTGCGGCTGTTGTGTCAATTCGCATAGTTACATATATACACATATGTTTGTACATAGTGAATTGCAAATGTACATGTGGGTATGTGCTTGAATGGAAGTGTGTTATAAAATAGATATGGCAAAACAGCAGATTTTTCGGGCGACTACCTTCTTATCAAACCTGTCAACAATTTATATTTATGACTTGTTAATTGCAAAAGGCCAAAGACAAAATACTCGTATCAAATAAAAAGAAAAAAACCAACAAACAAATAACGATCCTAGTATATTTTTGAAATTTGATATTAAACCAAATATGATAAAAGAAAATTGGATGCCATATGTATGCGAATATTAACACGAATATGAGTGTGATTACGAATATGAAAATGAATACGAATAAGTGAATATGAACAAGTGAATACGAACAAGTGAATACGAATAAGTGAATACGAATAAGTGAATATGAAAATTAATACGAATAACTGAATACGAATAACTGAATACGAATAAGTGAGTACGAATAAGTGAATACGAATAAGTGAATACGAATAAGTGAATACGA
>NW_023467353.1:0-6672 GCF_013731165.1 Rhagoletis pomonella
CAAAATATTCAAACAACTGAAATATGAAACCCTTGTTGTTATGAATAATTATAAACGTTAAGCATGGTCGACTTTCAGTTACACTACACCCATCTTGCCGAGTTGACGGCGTTCTTGACGTCCAGTGTGACTAGCAGCACTATTGGCTACGCCTGGTGGCAAGCTTCTTCGGCCTTATGTACCGCCTCGACTACTTCGCCAATTGCTCCTATAAATGAGTGTCCCTTCCTGAAGCCATGTTGTCAGGGTGAAAGGCATCCCTCGCTTTCTATGGCTGACGTCAAGCGTATTTTGAGCAGACTCCACATCATCTTGCCTGCTGTGTCTAGCATGCAGGGTGGTCGGAAGGATGAAGGAGAGTTTGGTTCCCCTTTGCCCTTGGGTATAAGCACCAGTCTCGCCTTCTTCCATTGGCTTGGGTAGATCCGGGCCCTAAGGCAGCTGTTTTACATGTTAAGCAGGAGATCAGTTATCGTTTTCGCTGCTAACCAGATTGCCTCCCCTGGTATGCCATCTGGGCCTGGAGCCTTGCCGGCTTTCATACTTCGCAGGGCTAGCTTCAGCTCGTCTGTCGAAAACAGTGGTGGCTCGGCTTGCTCCTCGACGAACACTGTATCTGCTCTTAGTGGGTGTGTGGGAAATAGCGGATCCACTATATTCTTAACTCGGGCTTCATCCATCGCTTGCGATGATGTGTGGAACTTTTTCATCACTATTTTGTATCCGTGGCCCCAGGGATCGCGGTCCACTTCGTCACATAGCGCTTTCCAGCAGTTCCGTTTACTCTTCTGTATCTCGGCCCCAACGCCTCTTGCGTTGAAATCTCCAGCAACAATTATGTGGCCGGTTATATCGCGCAATTCGTCTTCAAGGTCTTCGAGCTTTTCCCTGAAGACAGGGACTGTGTCGGTTGGAGACAGGTAGCAGCTCACCAGAGTGATTTGCGCCATTTTAACCCAGACGTAGCAGCGTCCGACCCCGCTGCTCACTACGCGATGGTTCGGTTTAGCAATCCATATCGCGGCCGAGTCTGATTGGTTAACATGCCAGGTTTCCTTTGTTCTCTAGGGTTCACTGATGATGACAGCATCTGCTTTTTGTTCAAGAACCAATTGGTCCAGCAGGTCATCAGCTACCCTACTCCTGTTCGTATTTTTTTTTATTTTTTTATTTTTATTTTTTTTCGTAGGAGGGGGAAATGCTTTATGCACTGGCCGGGGGCGCTAGTCTCTACACTACCTTCCCCGAGTGTGGGACTCCCACCGAAGCGTGTTGGGCTACCCACTAAAACCCAAACTCCCACCGCCCGCGCAAGAATCCCGCATCTGGCACCGCAATTCTGCATGTCTTCAGATGCAGGAGCGCGCTGTTAGAGCCTTGGGGCTGCTCTTTTGTAGGGGCGTTTCATTCGGGTGTCCTCAGTAGACAACAGTCCTCTCGTTTGCAGCGGAGTACGAATTTCGCGTATCTCGCAACTGCTTCCCACTTTTCTGCGCTGGAAATCATTATCCCAACTATGTTGTTCGGAGTTATGTCTCCGTGTCTTTCTTCCAACATTCTGCGCGAAATCAAGAAGTGTTCGCAGGTGAAGAATGTGCGGTACACGTTATCTTCAACGTTTCCACAGTAGTGACAGAACGGTGAGTCCCCCCTTTCCATTCTATGAAGATATTCTCGGAAGTAACCATGACCGGTGAGGAATTGCGTCAGGTAGAAATCGACTTCCCCATGTGGTCTGTTCAGCCATGTTTGAAGGTCGGCTATCAGGGAGTGTGTCCATCGACCTTTTGTGCTCGCGTTTCAGTTTTGTTGCCACTGCTGGATCAGTTGCTCGCGCGCCCTTGCCGCGGCAGCTGCTCGACCTATCTCGGCACTGAGATTGTAAATCTCTTTTCGCTCGTAAGCAAGTAGCTCAATTGGCATGACGCCAGAAATAACTAGAACCGCGTCCGCGGACACTGTACGGTATGCAGAAGCAATGCGTAGTGCCCCTCTGCGCTGTACCGAAGACATTTGAACCCGGTATTTTTTGACTTTCAATGCGTCAGCCCATATTTCTGCCCCGTACAGGAGCACCGATTGGACCGCTGTCATCAGAAGCTTCCTGCGGCATGGCTTCGGGCCGCCCACGTTTGCCATCAGCCGGCTTAGAGCCGCCGTGCTCTGCGCAGCTTTTTCACATACTCCATGGATGTGTTCCCAGAATGTGAGTTTGCTGTCAAGCTTCACCCCTAGGTATTTTGTAGACCTAGAAGTCGTCACGGGTTGAGGTCCGACCATTATATTTATAATTGTTGGGATCCGTTTCCTGGTGAGGAGCACGATCTCCGTTTTGGCTGTAGCCAATTGCAGACCGTGATCGCTCATCCATCCACTGACGTTGCGCATGACCTGGTTTAGCTTGAGCTGTGCTAGCTGGACATTTCTTGCTGTTATGACGGCTGCCACGTCGTCCGCGAAGGCGACAAGGAAGGCGCTCTCCGGCATTTCCGTGCGCAACAGACTGTCATACGTGGCGTTCCAGAGGTCCGGGCCAAGTACAGACACCTGTGCCGCTCCGCCGGTTATACGTCTCTTTCTCTGGCCTTGTGTTGTGTCGTACAAAAGCCAACGGTCTCTGAGGTAGTCCCGGATCATATCTAGCAAGTATGTTGGAACCTTGAATGACCGTTCCAAGGCCTCCAGCATATCGTCCCATCTTGCCGAGTTGAAGGCGTTCTTGACGTCCAGTGTGACTAGCAGCACTATTGGCCGCGCCTGGTGGCAGGCTTCTTCGGCCTTATGTACCGCCTCGACTACTTCGCCAATTGCTCCTATAGTTGAGTGTCCCTTCCTGAAGCCATGTTGTCGGGGTGAAAGGCCTCCCTCGCTTTCTATGGCTGACGTCAAGCGTATTTTGAGCAGACTCTCCATCATTTTGCCTGCTGTGTCTAGCATGCAGAGTGGCCGGAAGGATGAAGGAGAGTTTGGGTCCCCTTTGCCCTTGGGTATAAACACCAGTCTCGCCTTCTTCCATTGGCTTGGGAAAACCCGGGCCCTAAGGCAGCTGTTGTACATGTTAAGCAGAAGATCAGGGCTCGTTTCCGCTGCTAACCTGATTGCCTCCGCTGGTATGCCATCTGGGCCTGGAGCCTTGCCGGCTTTCATGCTTCGCAGGGCTAGCTTCTGCTCGTCTGTCGAAAACAGTGGTGCCTCGGCTTGCTCCTCGACGAACACTGTGTCGGCTCTTAGTGGGTGTGTGGGAAATAGCGCATCCACTATATTCTTAACTCGGGCCTCATCCATCGCCTGTGATGATGTATGGAACTTTTTCATCACTATTTTGTATCCCTGGCCCCAGGGATCGCGATCCACTTCGTCGCATAGCGCTTTCCAGCAGTTCCGTTTGCTCTTCTGTATCTCGGCCCCAAGTGCTTTCTTTGCGCTTTTGTAGGCTGCTGCTCTGGTCAGCGCCTCGGGTCTACCACGAGCGCGCGTTGCGAGGCTCCGCATTCTATGGCAGGCCCTTCGCAGCTCAGCAATTCGGTCATTCCACCAGTATACCTGCTTTTTACCTGACCATGCTCTCCTCTGTGGCATTGAGGCTTTGCATGCCCGGTGAATGCAGCGCATAGTTTCTTCGACCAGCTTAGTACAAGACTCCCTGTTGTGGATCTCTCCCGTTGTGGGTGAAATGCCTTGGGAATCTGCTAGGAGTGACGTATCGAACTTGCGAACATCGACCCTAGACGGGTTCCATCCTGGTTTCCTGCGAGGGATACTACGTGTTTGCCCTCGCGTGATGTCAGTGACTTGGAAGGTGATGTAGTTGTGGTCGCTACCACTCAGGTCTTCCATCACTCTCCATCCGTCAGCCCTTCGGAGAAGGCTTTCTGAGACCAGGGTTATGTCGGGGATAGAGTATCCAAAACCCGGCCTTCGATATGTAGGGGTCGTTCCGGTGTTGAGGATGGTCAGGCCAATGCGGGCTGCCATTTCAAGGACCAGTCTTCCCCTGGTGTTTGTTTGGGGCATACCCCATTCCACGCCTCTTGCGTTGAAATCTCCAGCAACAATTATGTGGCCGGTTATATCGCGCAATTCGTCTTCAAGGTCTTCGAGCTTTCCCCTGAAGACAGGGACTGTGTCGTTTGGAGACAGGTAGCAGCTCACCACAGTGATTTGCGCCATTTTAACCCAGACGTAGCAGCGTCCTACCCCGCTGCTCTTTGCGCGATGGTTGGGGTTAGCAATCCATATCGCGGCCGAGCCTGATTGGTCAACATGCCAGGTTTCTTTTGTTCTATAGGGTTCACTGATGATGACAGCGTCTGCTCTTTGTTCAAGAACCAATTGGTCCAGCAGGTCATCAGCTACCCTACTCCTGTTCATATTGCCTTGTATAAATTTAATCATATTCTCCCAAGCTTTGTCTTAGCCTCAGCAAGGGCATCCCTGAAGGCCTTGCACGCTCCCGACCCGGGCAGGTGATGGGAATTTTTCTGTCCATCTCCTGCCGAGCACAGGTAGCAGCTTGGGCTTTCTTTACACGCAGAGGCTATGTGGCCCTGCTGACCACATTTCCAGCATGAACTGCTTCTGTCTGGGCCTTTGCATGCCGCCTTTTTGTGGCCATACCCCAGACAGCGGAAACACCTTTGGACATCCGCGCGCTCTCGGACGCGGCAGATAATCCAACCTACTCGCAGCTTCCCCTTTTCAATAAGAGTCCGGCCTGGCAGTTCATCGATTTCCACCACGGCCATTCTTTGTTCTCGCGAGTTTACAGCGAGGAGAGAGACGCGAAGTTGGCCATTCATCTTGTCTCCTAACTCCCCGCGTATAGCGTTCTCCACTTCTGGGGCCGTGGTTAGGCAGTCCATGCCCAGAACTTCTAGACGTAAACGTCTAGTGAGAATACGGGCGTCTCCAAGCTGGCCAATGGCAGTGCACACATTTTCCTTAAATGCTGTGTGGTTGCCACAGCGCTCCATTTCGATGAGCACGCCGCCTTCGCGGGTTTTCCGAACAGATCGAATTACGGTCTCCGTCTTCTCGGGTTGGAGCTTACCGCGTATCGTTCCCAGCACCTCTGCATAGGTTTTGCCTTCAGCTGGCTTAATTATTAATTTGGCGAGACTCTTCTTTTTTCTCACCCTCTTCTTTTTTTTGCGGCTGGTCGCCTCGCCCTTATTGACCAAGGGTTCACCTGGCGCTGGCCCTGGCTTGGGCTTTCTGCTTTTTCCAACCGTTTTCCATTGATTGTCTGGTACGGTTTTCTGTGCATTGTTGTTATTATTGCCATTATTATTAGGATTATTAATAATAATGTTTTTACTACTATTATTATTATTAGCAGTAGTATTTTTCTTCTTTTCCGGCTCGCCTGTAGGGGAGTCGGATCGAGTTCGACCTCTCTTTTGCGAGCCAGGGCCAGCCTTCCGCAGCTCGGAAAGGGTAGGCCCCTTCCGGCGCTGCTCTCGGAGGTAGCTTAATATATTTAAGCTCTCCTCGATTTGGGCCATACCTGTTTTTATGTCCATGGACACATTCTTTTGCTTAGACACAGCGCTCTGCATCTTCTTCAGGACAAGCCGAATCTGGGCCAATTGCTCATCTTCATTGCCTTCGCAAGTTCCCAAGCTTGCGGTGACATGCTTGTCGCTGTTTGCAGCAGCCGGCGTTTGAAGACGACTATCCCGGCTGCCGGGAGTTGCCGTTTGGCAAGGTGTAGCCTTCTGCGCCACGCCGGCGGCTTTCTCCGTGCTCGTGGTGCCGGAATTTGCCTGCAGAGCAGTTTGTGGCGGGGAGCGCACGACTCTACTGCTCTTCCTGAATGCGCTGCATTCTTCCTCCGTATCATCGACGTTCGTTTCGTTTATTGGTTTTGTTTTAATCATTTCAGTCAATTGGGTCTCCGCTTCAAGCCGCTATCTCCACACGTAGCACAGTCGCTTTTAAGTGTCCCGAAGTTCCCTTCTCTCAAAGGAGCAGGCCATCGCGAGGGTTGACACAAGTCCTTATGGGATATTGTGTTCAGAGCCAAGACAGCGCAAAACCAGGAGTAAATCTCAACTGGACCTGTGCGGCCAACTAAATGGCGACGTGTATTGAACGTACTTGAAGACCTGCCAGGGTTTTAACGAGACGGAGGCGATCGCAGCATTAGCCCACCAGCCATTTCTGTGAGGTGTCACCCTCACATACTAAAGTGGCGGAATACTGCTCTCGCCAGCCCAATGTCAGACTAATCGTATACATGCTCCAGTATGCCATGAACAGGATCTAACTGGTCTCAATCCTGGGATGCTTTTTGGGGGGCGGCATCTGTTCGCCCGGACACAGGAGATTCATCAAGCATTTCTGATCTTTTAAATCAGGCCCTCGTCTCCTGCCGCTCTTGGTCTGGGACTGCTTATTGGTTATTCGCAGCTAACCTATCGGAGTAGGCCGTTCACGATCCGCCCTGTGTGACCCCGGTAAGGTCCTGAGCTTAGCCCTTACCATTATTATTATTATTAATATTATTATTATTATTATTATTATTATAATTTTATCGATGCACAGTGTATCGTGTGGAACAAGGTAGGTGGACAAAATTCATTCAAGGATTTTTTAAAAGGGTCACCGCGTGGCTTCGGCCTGCCCGTATAACCTTACCTAACCTTCTATAAAAGGGTATCTTACTAACAT
>NW_023467354.1:0-6672 GCF_013731165.1 Rhagoletis pomonella
TTTTTCGCTAAAAAAAATTAAAACTTTTCGTTGTTGCTGCCAAAAAATTAAGAAATCTGAGACGCCACGTTTTACAATTTCATACAGTTCTCTTTACAATGTATTTCACTAAACTACTAAACGGCTGCACCGACTTGGTTCATATTTGGCAACACCTTGAAAATAAATATTCTGACCAAAAATTTACTCGGTATGTAGCTCGGGTTATTCCTAAAATTCTTATGCAGACTAAAACGTAAAAAACCAATATATCTCTAAAACCAATTACGCTGGGGAACTGAAACTTAGCACTGATGCATATATTGCAAATGGATTGATTGATGGATTGCCTGGATAAGCTTATAGATTTCTGTTTTCCAATTTTCATGCAATTTCGAATATAAATAGCTCTGAGCAACGACCATATCAAGGGGCGAAGATTTTTTTGCGCCAATCAGAAACAACGGATACTGTCAAAATATAATTATAATATATAATAAATCTCAACTGATATATATTTTTAAAGCCGTTTTTTAGTTTTCGCAAGGCTCGAGAGCGGCTGAACCGATTCTTTTGAAACTGCCACCTGCCGCACGTGTCCCAAGGATGGTTTTAGGCTATAAAAAAATCTATATGTAAAGGGGGCGTGGCACTTCCCATAAAAACCGAATTTCTCATGCTACATATCTCGGAAAGTGTGTATGGTAGAGTTCTGGAACTTGGTATGGAGATATACGAAATCAATCGCATACCATTGGAGAAAAATTTAAGCTATTGTAAAAAGGGGTGTGGCATCTCCCATACAAACCGAGTTCTGGAACTCTGTATGGAGATGTACGAAATAAATCGCATACTTTTGGAGAAAAATTGGAACTATTGGAAAAGGGGGCATGGCATCTTCCATACAAACCAAATTTTTCATATTGCATATCTCTGGAAGTGTTCATGGTATAGTTCTGGAACTTGGTACGGAGATATACGCAATCAACTCTTGAGGAAAAATTGGAACTATTGGAAAAGGGGGCGTGGCATCTTCCATACAAACCGAATTTTTCATACTGCCTATCTTTGGAAGTGTTCATGGTAGAGTTCTGGAACTTGGTATGGAGATATACGAAATCAATCGCATACTCATGAAGAAAGAGGGCAGCTTTTGGAAAGGGGGCGTGGCACCTCCCATATAAATCGAATTTTTATACTGAATATCTCTGAAAGTATGCATGGTACAGTACTGGAACTTCGTGTGGAGATATGTATGTAGTTGAATTCAAGCCCATACTCATGGAGAAAATTTGGGCTATTTGAAAAGAGGGTGTGAGGCCTACAAACGTACCTACCTTTAGCTATCTTTGAATGTATTGTTTTAATTCTTCTGTAGGTGTGTTTGTAAGTGAAATCCTCCTAAATGGTTGTACGGATTTTAACGAAACTTTTTGTGTGTTTTAGTGGGTCTCTGGATGGTTTAGTTTCACAATTTAATCCGACAGTTGGCGCTGTATTTGAGTTATTACTAAAAATCTTATTTATGATCCGATTTGGCTAATGTTTTAAATATGTATGCAGAACTATTGCAAAAACGTGCTGCCAAGTGGTGCTGAAGTCGAGCTATTACTAAAAATAGCCAAGTGAGAAAAGGGGCCGTGAAGGTCAGATTAAATCAACCTGTTGCACCATTGGGTATATCGAACGCTCCTGCGTTGCGATTGGCCCAATGGATGTGATTTTCCAATATTATTATGCGTTCAAACTCTTAAGGTATTTCGTCTGAAATAAGTATATGTATATTGCATTTCTGTAGAACAATGATTCGCACCCATTTTGAAATTGCCACCAACTATACTATAAAGCTTCTAGGACATTCACTATAGAACCGGGTTGTTGCCGCCAGGGGGTGAAGAGGAAAAAATTTATTTCGCTTTGCGAATAACCGCGCTATAAAATGCCGCACAACTGGAGAATTTCAAGAACTTCTTCACGGATATAACACTTTCCTTAGGTTATTTAAAGCGGCAAATGACCACCAAACCATAATCTTAGCAGACGAATGTGCCTATGAAAATTGTAAACGTGAATTGTTGGCACTTCCATTTTTTCCTAATGCATATTACCAAACGTCAAAACAAAAACATCAGTATACGCATGATACAAAAAAGAAGGTAGTTTCAATAAACAACTTTTTGTTTAAAAAGCAGATTTTTGACAATTGCTCAATTGTGAAAAATTCGAAGCGGCGTTACCCAATTGTAAGTTTTTTGGTGTGGGAGATTTTATATCCTTAATTTGGGATTATAAATAAAATAGTTGTGTTAATATTTACCTTTTAATAATAATTAATATCTTATATTAAAAACGTTTAAATTTTACATTAAATTCGATAAAAACTTGCCAAATCATTTTAATATTAATACAATTTTAGTGAACATATTTTAAAATTTTTTTTAGTGTCCTCATGATCATCTGATTATTTCACAATGTAGTTTTCTATATCGGATACGATGATTCTGATATAATTCAGACACTGAAATTATACATTTCGATCTGTTATTTAATACACATTGTCTTTGTCCATTTAACAGCAAATGGAATTTACTTTGGGACCCATGGCCCGCGAAATTTTTCCAGCAACACACATTGTTTTCAGATGAAGTTTTGACACACCCAAATGTGAAGTATAAAATAAATAGATACAAACAAATTTTCAATCAAACTGATTTCTGTAGTTCAGGGCGTCTGTGGTAAATGTTCTGGAGGCCGTTTTAATATATCCTATCTTATTATATATTTCTTAGCTCTTCTACATTCTGAGAAGTTGAGAGAATGAAGTCTAATGTTCTTTTTTGGTCAACTACGACGTTTGATTTCATTTTTTGCAATCATTAGTTCATTTACTTTTAGGAGTCTAAATGCCCATACCGGCTATGTCGCTTTTTTTGAAATTTCGGACACAAATCTTCCAAGAATGGTTATAGGCTAAAACAAAACCGTTATCTAAAGGGGGTGTGGAACCTCCCATACAAATCGAATTTTCCATAGTGCATATCTCTGGAAGTATTTATGGTAGAGTTCTGGAACTTGGTATGGATATATGTATGTATATGAAGTCAATCTCAAGTTCGTGAAAAATATGGGTTTGTTGGAAAATGCAGCGTGCCAACGTAGAACTTGGAAAAGAGGTAAATGAAATCAATCCCAAACCTATGAAAAATGGGGGTATATGAAAACGATCTCGTGGCCAGCTACGAGAGCTAGCGGTATAAGCCATATAAACTAAAATTCTGGTGACGTATAGATACCTCTGGAAGCATTTACCTAGCATACTTAGATGAGGCATTTTTCCAATGGAAATATGTACAGAAAAACGAGGGCGAACCCTTCTGGAAAGTAACATGATCACAGGGTGTATCCCTAGAACAATGTTAAGCTAATCCTTGAGGGATTACATTCTTGTCAAGACCGACAGGCATAAGCTGAAATTGCGTCGCAAGTTTTACGATCGGCTTGGGTAAGGTTTAAACACTTAACCCCCCCTTTGTTTTCGCCGCTACTGAATTCTATAAACTGTCAGCTTTCACACAATTTAAAATAAACATGTGTATTTAAAAATGTCATGAAAATTGTGTTGCTAGCTTCATTTTGCAAAAATGTTGCAAGCGTTTTCACAGCGTGAACAGAATAGTACTTTGCTGAGGAAATGTTGTCGAATTTCACACTTGTTTCACAGAAAGAAGTTTTATATGCAATTTAACAGCTATGCTTAAGAACAAAGATTTTTAAATCGACAAAAAATTAATAAGAAAATTTGAAGTATTTTAGATTTTGGGTATGGTAGCACGAAATGTCACAATCTGCTTAATTGTCAGGTTGTTAATATGGCGACGGAAAAGTGACAATGGAACTACCTTGTTTTTTGTATCATGAGTATACGTACTAAATGTCTGTCACATCGAAGTAGTATCAAAATCCATAGTATGCATACCATGGTGTACAAACCATATGTCTGTTAGGGCTATAAGGCTAGGAGATGCAAATGCTATCGGCTTTCCGTTTTGCATGAGACAGCACCCGATACCAAATTTAGAAGCATTTGTCTCTAGTGTTATTTCTTTTTTGTCATCAAATGATTGAAGAGTTGGCGCGTTTGCTATCATTGCTTTTATCAACTGCAAACAACTTTCGTGAGCTAACTGCCATTCATACACAACGTTGGACCAGTGTTGCCACTTCAGTAACCAAATTAGTGATAGATTATCAATAAAAACAGTGTTAGATCTCTGGAAAAGTGTAGTAGAATATTTGTAGTAACGTAAAAATTTGCCAAAAAAATATATATCAAACCATGAAGTAGTATTCAAATGTAGATAAACTGCATTCTTAATTTTGTTCTATCGCGCCACTTTTTCGAGATATGTGCCTAATAAGGTTTTCATTTTTATTGCCATATATATTTTTCATAAAAAAGATCTTATTTCTAATTTTTGTAATAAGTTCTTAAGTGTTGTTGTCTGTGGAAATACTGTTGGTAAGCAACTTCACAGGCGTATTCTCAGGCGATGTCGGATCTCTAAGAAAATCGCCTCATGTAAGGGCAAATTATCCTTCACGCACGCAATAGAAATTTTGAAACAGCAGGACCTTCAGCTCTTCAAATAACACAAATCTTCGAAGTCTCTCTCGTTGTATTTTTGAAAGACCTCAGGAACTATTTTGATACCAAATGGCAAACGCTTGAAACGGTAGCACCCGAACGGTGTATTGAAAGAACAGAGTTCACTAGCTTTTACACTAAGGCCTATTTACCAAAATCCTTCCTTCCAATCTAGCAAAGTGAATATTTTACTATTAGGAATACGTACCGATATTGATTCAAATGATGGAATCGTATGGTTTTCCGATAATGCATCTGCATTTAGGTCTTGCCAAGTTTTCATGATTTCTTCTCCACAATTACAAGATTGGGCCCATCCACTCGCTCAATTATTTCCTTTTCCACCATATTTCGCAACTCATTTTTTACTTTGCCTACCAATGACTGTGGAATTCTTCTTGCAGGTTTTACCACCGGAACAGAACTTTTCTTTACCTGAATGTTCAGATTTGTTACAAAACATCCCGTCCCTTCGAAAACATCACTATAATCTATACATATAATAAAATTGTAACTGGTCAATGTCTGTACATTATAGATATTAAAGAAAAATTAATGTGGGGGGTCTTTATTAGAGCACCAGAAGCCAAATCAACCATTTTTAGAATTTTTGTCTGTCTGTGTGTCTGTCTGTCTGTCTGTCTGTCTGTATGTTTGTTCGCGCATCACTCGAAAACGAATACATCGATTTGAATGCAGTTTTCACCGATGTATTGCTAGAGGTCTAACTTAAAATATAGGAATAAAAAAATTGAGAGTTGCCACCTGTTTGAAAATTGGAGTTTAAGTAAATTGATAAGAAAAAATGAATATTGCAATATGGGCGTCAAAAGAAAGAGGCTGAAGAAGGCTTACAGCCAAAAATATTTTTTAGAGTTGCCACCTGTTTGAAAATTTACATTTAATTTAATTTATAAGATAAATTGAATATTGCAATATGGGTATCAAACTGAAGGGGTTTAGCAGATTTTATTACCGAAAATATTTTTAGGGAGGGCTACCACCTGTTTGAAATTTTTTATTGTATTAAATTGATAAAATAAATGAAATCTATATCTACACATATACATATAATAAAATTGTAACAGGTCGATGACTGTACCTTATAGATATTAAAGAAAAATTAATATGGTGGGTTTTTATTAAAGCTACAGAAGCCAAATAAACAATTTTTAGAATTTTTGAAAATCTGTCTGTCTGTATATTTGTACGCGCATCAGTCGAAAACATGGAATTGAATGTAGTTTTAACCGATGTATCGCTAGAGATCTAGCTTCCAATATAGAAGAAAAAATTAGAGAGTTGCCACCTGTGTTTCAATTTCAGTTTAGGTCAATTGATACGGTAAAGTGAATACTGCAATATGGCTGTCAAAAGAAAGAAACTTACAAAGGCTTACAGCTGAAAATATTTTTGTGGACGGTTGCCACCTATTTGAAAACTTTAATTAAATTTAATTGATAGCATAAATTAAATATTGCAATATTGGCATCAAACTAAAGAGGCTAGGAAATTTTAATGCTGAAAATATTTTTAGGGGATTTGCCAACTGATTGAAAAATTGTATTCATTAAAATTTGTAAAATAAATGAAAAATTGCAATACGAATATTAAACTAAAGAGGATTAGGAAGCTTACTTTTGAAAATATTCTTGAAGCGGGTTGCCACTTATTTAAAAGTTTTAATTCAGTTAAATCTGTAATATAAACTAAGTGTTGCCATATGGGTATCAAACGAGAGTATTTGAGAATAATAAAATTGTAACAGGCCGATATCTGTACGTAATAGATGTTAAAGAAAAATTAATAGGGGGTTTATTAGATCAGCCAAATCTAAAATTTTGGTATGTTTGTCTGTATGTTTGTAAGCGCATCACGCAAAAGCTAATGTATGGAATTAAATGCAGTTTTCACCGATGTACATATTGCTAGAGCTCTGTAGAATCCATTTTTTTTTTTGTTTTAGTTTATCGTCGATCATTATTCCTAGGTATTTGAACGTATTAACTTTTTCCAGTGCGTCGTTGTTTATATTTAGAGTTAGCAAC
>NW_023467355.1:0-6671 GCF_013731165.1 Rhagoletis pomonella
TATCCTATACGTAAAATCCATCGGTGTGGGATGATCATTTAGCCCTCCTTTGCTGCGAATGGCTCCGAAAAAATGCTCAAGTACGCCTTGCGTTAGGCGGTTACTCACAACGTTATTGATACCATATATGTCCCTAACGTGGTCATGAAGTAGTTTTAACGTATTATTTGACATAACAATGCCTTTTTGAAAAGGGACAACTGTGGCACTGCAACACAGTCATGACTGGCTTACTTGTGGCTTCAAAACAACCGGTTTCGACATGACATCGCTCATGCGTTGCAGAATTTCCAATTGGTTTGGAAAATTCTTGCCAAACGGTCTTTTCCCTGGTATATTAAAAGTGGACATTTTTGAATTATGTACATCAAAGTCGAACGTATTTACTTTTTACCAAACTTTAAATGTACTTACTTGATTTCCTCGGCGGTTTATCTCTTAACAATTTCACGTTTATTAAGAAAATTTATTGCTTGAAAAATTTGTGTGTATTTTTTTTTAACAAATTCAAATTTGAAAAAAAATATTTTCAAATGGGTTAACAATTCATTTCAATCTGACATTATAGCCTGTTTCTTATGAGAGCAATGTCAAAATCAATCACACTTTGTTGAATACATTTTGCATGGAAGTACTGATTCATCCTTCACAAGGCCCAGTAATCAGAGTTTGTGCTCCTGAGTTAGGCGAACGTACCTAAAGCTGATTTTGAATCGATTCTTTTGTATGAGAAAAGGTTTAACATGCAAAAAGATTTTGAAAATTTTGAAAGGCACATCAAATTGTGGAGACACATGTTTCAAATTTTTTGCATTTTTTTAATTAACTTAATTTGGCGGCGAAGTGCTAGATAAACGTTATTTGCCTTTTAATATTTGCACTGTAACGTAAACATGTCACCTATCCCGAGTAGTTCGAAATTGGGAATTGGTGCGACGTAAGCCAGTGGTTTAATCAGCAGTTAATGCTTTTCAGGTAGGGTCGAGTAATTCGATTAAATCAAATAATTTAAAGCATTTACGTGGGCACAATTTCAAGAAAGCAAAAAGCAGCCAGCCAGCATCTCCGCCACGCGACTCTCATCCCTGCTCTCAGAGAGCATCCTTTATTCAAAAATCGGCGCATACAAGCAGTGGTAAGTCCACATTTTCTGCTCGCTAAGTATTGCCGTCGAGGAAGGCGTTGGGTTTCAACGTGTTCGAAAGTAAAAATGGTTCAACGAGGAATGTCATGTGAAAATATGCCGCATACACAGTCACTCTTCTATCAACTAAAACGTAAGAAATGTGACATTGATATCGAAAGCAGTAGAGGTAATCAGGACGTATTTTCTGTAAAGAAGAGAGATATTCAGAATTATGTGAGCACTAGAAGCCTACAATTCTGGCCGGAAGCAAGAGTCCACGAAACTATTATCAAAAAGTTAGACAACTTGCGGAAGGTGTCCACTGTCCTGGAGAGCTTCTGTGAGAACAAACACGTCCACCTAGTTGGCAATATCCAAAACATATACGGATTATGCATGGAGGAGTTTTCCGCCCCATTGATTGTTAAGAGCACTGAAAGCAGCGGATAAAACAAAACCGGGATTCCAGTCGAGAATGACGGAATCGATATCAGAATGCCCGACTATGACAAGGTAAAGACCCGCGCGAGGACCATCGGCAGTATGCATCCCCTTGTCTATTTTAAAGCTGCCTTCGAAAATACGAAAAGGAAGCGACTTTACGACATGATACCTGAATTTGATATATCTGCGAAACTAATACAGCTGTGTAAAATAATCAGCTATGCCTGAATTAGGAATGACATCACCGATCCGTTCAATACCAGATGAGATTCCTGCCATGACGATACCGTATCGGGCGAACTCTCATCGTCAAATTAACAAGCTTTTAAGACGTTCAAATACCTTTATTAGTATATGACGCAGAAGCAATGACAACATGCGATAAGGTGGCTCTTTGGTCAAACGATGGAACCATGATTATGTTTTCATCATGGATGGAACGATGAACTGCATGAGCTTTACAACGATATAGACATAGGGCAACGGACAAAAATTCAGTAATTCCGCTGGGTCATAGGAATGAACACAACTGCACCAACTCTGAAACTATACAACAGGGATATGGTAGCAAAGAAAGGAGACCTCAACGTAAATGATTTGGAATTTGTAACAGGCACTGTTTGGGTCGAAATAGAAATAAGGCACACTTTTTTTGGCCACGACGAAAATCGCTTGGTTGCCAAACCATAAGAATAAGAAGTGGAGGCTTTTATATATCAGACAGATCTTGTAATGTTGTGAACTCAGATGATTCTAGTTAGGTATTACTGCTCGTAATTAAAGCTCGACATTTGCAAAGAAGCTGACCAACTCTTTCCTGATCGTTGGCGTTCCTACTGCTTCTGGAGAATGCATTGTCGGCAATGTCCAGTTTTCTGGGCTAGATGCCAACCAGCCAAGTCCAAGTAGAACCGCTAATAGCCTCGTAACGTCAGATCTGGTATTTCCTGATTAGATTAGGCCTACTCAGGTCCGTATTTATAGGCCGATTGTGATGCCACGTGGATCGCGAAGACCCTGCACTTATCTCGAAAAATGCTGCACCCTTGAAATTTTTTCTCCTTTTTTTACAGAGTGAGGTATTGGCAGCCCCCAACCTCTTCGCACGCCTTCTGATGGCAATATTACCAATTGTTCGGCCCTTGGCTGTAGCAACATGAATTTCTTCTGGCCAACATGGGGCGACTTTCCGATCACGTCTGGCTCCATTTATTACTAGCGATTTGAAAAGATAAATTCATTAAAATGAGCGTGCGGGTCACTAACCCCTTTCAGGAATGCGAAGATGGAACGGATATGCCATTTCTTGCAAGTTAATCACTTTCTCGTAGCCTGGCATGTTCCGGTGCACTGGCGCCCATACCAAGTGAAGAGATAACTTCTCAGAAATCCCGTTTAGCATGCTATGGCATTTGAGCTGCAGTTACACCCGCACGACCCACAGTGGTTCGGATAGCAGATCTAGCTGGACGAAAGTCAAAATTTTTTTGTTTTTAAAATACTTAATGGTACTTGGAATACATTCCTGACAATACATTCAAATAGAAATTGCATTTATTAAAGCATTAACATATGAAAACATACAAAAAAAGGTAAGTCAACGCCGTCTATTTGAGAACTCTATTTTAAAAGCTGAAATTTAACTTAAAAGATTGCTAATTGCACTCGCAAATATTTGCATAATTGCAAATTGACTTTATAAACAAACATAACGCAATTTATGTCCACATTGGTATAAGCAAATTTATTCTGAAAAATCGTCGTTTTGATTAATTAAAAAAATAAATTAAAGAGTAGGAGAAGTAAAGGCCGCCGAAGGCCGTTATAAAACCACTTGCATATTATTCTTTACACCTTCGCAAATGCAGAGGGTAAGTTCGATAACCAAGTCTAACCAATTGGCTTAGATATTTACATTTTAGTGACGGTATGTCAAATCTCAAAATTCAAAAGTAATTATTAACAGGAATGTATCTGAATATAAATATAAGATCAGTGGCGGATCCACGAGGGAGAGGGGGGCAGGGGTTGTGTGTTAAAACAGAAAAATACTTGGAGTTATAAAACCTTTGGTTATGTAAGAGTTAAAAAAAATAGTACCTCGCGAATTTTCTGCTTTCTGAAATTAAAAAATTATACAACAGGCATGCAAATCTTTAAGCGCTGTTATAAATTTTTTTCTGAAATTTATTTGTGTTTCTTGCAGGGATCTTAAATTTTAGTTATGGTAAATAAAATCTTAAGAAGTGAGTTGTTTGACATTTGGTGTTGCTGAAACTTCTAAAAGACAACAAGGTGTCCGTGATTATGTCATTAGTAAATTGAAGGAAATATTTGATGAAAATGCTCGTTCCGAAGTAAATAAAGTAAATTAAGTAAATGACTTTAGATTCGTAATCAGCAACCAAGAAAATCCCCAGATACCCAGTTACATAGAAATCTACCGATTTTTTTAAATTTTTGTCCGCCATATTGGATCCGCCATTTTGAATTTTTGGTAAATGACTTTAGATATGTAATCAGCGACCCAGAAAACCCCCAGATACCCAGTTTCATAGAAATCTACCGATTTTTTTTAATTTTCCTCCGCCTTATTGGATCCGCCATTTTGAATTTTTGATAAGTGACTTCAGATTCGTAATCAGCGACTCAAAAATCCCCTAGGTAAGAAGTGGTGTAAAGATCCATCAACGAGTATTTGTTTAAATAGTTTCGTCCAGCTAGATTTGCGATCCGAACCACTATGCGACCCTGCCTACAGGCAGTTGGTGTACTAGTAACTGTTCAGAGATAGCCAGTTTCTTTAGAGCCTCCGTTATTGCCGTGGGCGTAATATTGTTGAAAGCATCCTCGACTTCCAACAACGTCATCAGTGTAAACTCCTTTAACACTATAAGGATTTCACAATGTGTGACACAAATGTGCAATGGACTAAGCAGCATGACCTCACGTGCTACCTACGACCGGATTTCCGAAGATTATGGAGAAAAAAATACCGGCACAAAATTCCATTTGAGGTGAGATCCGGTCTTTGATTTGAGTAAATGTTGAACCCTCCCCAGCTTGTTCGAGCAAATGGCCACCCACTTGCCTAGGATATGGCGTGAATTTTAAAAGGAAACGACTTTTAGCAATAGCAAATATTTCTATACATGCAAACTGAGGCAGATGGATGGATCTTCCGAATCCGAGGGATACAGGGCAAGGACCTACTCTATGCAATTTTTGCTATATGTGGTGTACATATGATCTATACAGTCGTAGGCTGCATATTCCAAATCCCAATCGGCTCTCGGCGGTAGAAGTACTCTGAAGAGCAAAAGGTTCTGTTGAATCCTCTTACAGGCCATATATAATCGGTGTACAATCTCATGTTGGATCATAACTGCATAAGTATGAAGTCTAACTAAAGTCAGTCCAGCATCTAGGAGCGTCCGCATATGTATAATTACTCATTTATTGTAATTCTCTTCTATTTATTAGGCAGCGTTAAAATTGGTAAGTGACCAATGACTGTTCCCCCTACTTCACGCGTTCACCACACGCATTTCGCGACCATCAATTTCTGTAACTGCAAATAGTCACCAGTTATTTATGCTAATGCCTAGCTATTAAATGGTGTCAACTAACATGAGGATACGAGCAATAAACCCCAGATAAATGCGTGCATGCGCATACAAGCAAATGTTTAGCGAGGTACAAAGCAGTATGTAGGTCAGAGTTGCCGCATCAAAAAAAAAAATTTTCTACCAAAATGCCGACCTGAAATCTACCGAAAATTCAAGATCACTCCACCTGTTGCGAACCAGACCGATTATAAAAGAAAAATTACCACATTTTGAAATGCTATTTCATAAAAGGCAAGGCTGAAAGATGCTTTGTTTTTTTTTTGTGCCAAAAAGAGTCGTTTAGTCGTTCCTTTAAATATAAAGTCTTCTGGAAAAGGTTTCTGTCTGAAATGATGAGAAATGAGATTTTTAACATTTTTAACCCAGCCTCAAGGAAAAATAAGAGTGTTTGTTTCGGAGGCTTTGTAGCATCTACAATATAACTCAGACCATGTGTCATTTGTTTCATATCAGTTGAACTCTCTTATGGTGCTGACTTCAGAAACAGCCAATTGAAATCATAGAAGAAGTCCTTTTAGACTCTATTTCCTCGAAGAAATCCATGAAACTCTCATGGGAGCTATGACAAGACCATCCAGTGAGCGAGATGAGCGATGAAATTATAATTATTTTTATCTATGTATATACTCTATACTGGTTGACACGGCGAACTTCGTCCAGGCCGAAATTAATTTTTTATTGAAACTTTTGGTCCAACATTTTCACCATGCCTGGTGTCTCTGAATGACTTTACTTGACGGTTTTTAGCAATAACTCGAACTCAGCGCCGCCTTGCGGATAGTTTTTGCAATGTTATTGCCCCTACAGTTACCAATATTTATCTCGATTATGAGGTAAATCGGATCAAAGATACAATTTTTAAGTAATAATTCGACTCCAGCGCCACCTGGCGTTTTAAGTTGTGAACCTAAACTATACAGGAACCCAGTAAAATGCGTAAAAACTTTCATTGAAATCATTTCGTTCATTTAGGAGGAGCTCACTCACAAACACACGTACCGATGAGTTATATATGTATTTACAGATAAGTAAAAGTTTCAGTATTTTTGGAAGGCGCTACACCCCCTTTTCCAATGGTCCCCACTTTTCTCCATTAGTGTGTTATTGATACCATGACTTGTTCCAGGACGCTACCACAAATACTTCCAGAGATATGTGGTATGAAAAATTCGATTTGTATGGGAGATGCCACGCTCCCTTCATATAACGAAATTATTAACAGCTTATAACGAAAAGATGTCCAAAATTTCAAAAAAATCGGTACAGCCGTTTCAACTTCCCGGAAAAAAAAGATCAGATATGCCAATCTAGGCAAAAATCTACCTACGTTTTTTTTCGAAAAGATTTTAAGCTAATCGGGCCATAAATACGACATGGTGGTTGCTGAAAGCCATTTATGTACAAAATTTCATGAAAATCGGACCCGCCGTTCGCGAGATTAGCTGCCACAAAAAAATATACTTCTTTTTATA
>NW_023467356.1:0-6670 GCF_013731165.1 Rhagoletis pomonella
CATCTCTACACGTTCAGCTACAGCCAGACATGCAAATGTGCTTTCAAATGCTCAACTTCAATCACATTTCGTTAAAACATGAGCAGCGATCGGATAACAAACAATAAGCTGGCGCAGAGACACGAGTTGGTCCGCTACAGCATGACAGAGGAACACTTTTGTAAGTACTCCAATATACCACAAATAGAATACATGGTCCAACGATTTTTGCAGGGGTATTTATGTATATATGCATTTATATATGTATGTACATATGCATGTATTTTGTCTTTACAGAGAAAAGTAAGTAACGAAGATATTATAATCGTTTGTGCAGCAGAAACAAAAAACAAGTAAGCACTTGCTAACACCCCCAAAATAGTTTTCTACTTGTAGCAGTTATGCTGTATACCTGAATGAAATATAATCCTTGGTGAAAAAATTTATTTGTGGCCTGTTGTTCAAGGACATGTGTACATATGTATGCATGTATATATGGATATGTAGACATGGGAAAAATTGCGTAAACAAAGAATAGAGACCGGTTCGCATACAACTTTGGCGTTGCGTTGGCGGCGAATTTCAAAGCAGCCGTCCACATATCCAAAATTTGGCAACGCTAAGGCCAACACAAAGCAGAAAGATCGCTGCGTCGGTCGCCAGCTGTTGCAAATAAATAAAATTAAATGAAATGTTTTTTCCTTTTAATCAAATGAAGGCAAGAAATATATTTTTCATGCTATTATTGATATGAAATATTAATTTATTTCTCGTTAATATGTTAATTTAGTGGCCAAAGTAGTCTCTGCCAAGCTTCATTGTAGAACGCATACTTTTAACGTGCGTTCTGTCAAACCAACGCCAACTACAAAGTCAACGCGAAAGTTTTATGTGGACCAGCCTTAATTATCAAATAGTAGTTTGTATTATCCTACATACATATATATGTATGGGGCTAAACCAGGAATATTCATTTGAAAATGCTGATGTCCTACTCATTTATGAAATGAAAGACAAAATAATGATTTTTATAAATATTATGTTCTCATTTATACATATGTAACATAGTTACTTAGTCAAATTACTTAGTAATTACTTGTATGTAAGAATACAACAACAAATTATTTATCAGAAGCATTGCCCCTTGCATATTGAAAAAAAGTAATAAAAGCTCTCAAAAAAGCAAAATCGCTACAGTGAAAAATGTTTGAAAAACCGCATAAATTCAAATCCGCATAAAAAAGAACCGCATAAAAAGAGACTTAAGTGTATAAGTTGAAATTTTATAAGAAATTATTGAACATTAAAAACATTATACCTACATAGATATGTATGCACATATGTGCCTACCTAGTAGATAGGCAGTAGACTGGTCCAAATAGCACGAATCTATACACATATGTACATATGTATGTATATACATATCTGCATGCGTGCATACAATCCTTTACTCGAAATTCTTAGTTGCTGCAATTTTTATCCCATACATTTTTGCAGACCAAACAACGCGTTTGCCTGTCTAACCTGCTTGCCTCATTTACCTCGCTCGTTTACTCGCCTCGCTCGTCTGCTGCTGCAAATGAGTGCCTCGCTCGCAACGACGCCCTCGCGAAGGCAGAGCTAATGAGGCCCTCGTTTGCTTGCCGCTCTACTCTTGCGCTGCCTTCGTTTGCTTACTCGCTCGCTGGCTGCTCAGCGCGTGCGCTCGTACTTAACGAGTGCTCATTTGCAAACAGCCTCGCGTGTTGCTCGTGTGTTGCGCTAGCTCAGAGCAAACTAACGAGCGAGCGAGGGGCTAAAATGAGGCAAATCCGAACCCTGTGTATGTGTATGCACATATCAACGGCTGAGTAGAAGTTCAACCTATCTCGGCTCTATCTCTGAAAATTTTTCAAGAACGCCGTATTTTAAAATTATGGTTGAAGAACGTTCTATCTCAGAATTCGGCTCGGAAACGCCCTATTTCAGCTGCTCAGTTGAGAAAGGGCATTTTTTTAAACAAATTCTGAGATAGAGCGTTCTTCAATTAAATTCTGAAGTAGGGCGTTCTTGAGCGATTTTTTGAGCCTTCGATAGAGCTAGAAAACTATCGATGGCACTATCGATAGTATCAATGGTTTTTGACTATCGAAAACATCGATGGTTTTGTAAGAACTATCGATAGTTTTCACTCATATATGCATTATTCAGTAAGAGTAAAAGACGGCGGTACCTGTTTCATCTTGTGAGTCGGAAAGGGCATTTAGCAAAGCAGGGCAAATAATTTCAGAGCGCAGATGCTGCTTGAAACCAAAAATCTTTGAAAAGCTTTTGTTCCTTAACAAAAATATGGGCATATTTTAGCAATTCTGATCTCATTTTCAATAAAAGTTGTTATGTTTAATTTTTGGACTTTTTTAATCGAAACTATCGATAGTACTATCGATAGTGTCGACATTTTCGATAGTATCGATACTATCGATGGTTGTGAATATCGACTATCGAATCTATCGATGGCCACGACTATTGATAGTTTTCCAGCTCTAGCTCTCGAACCGCCTGCCGAGATAGGTCGATATTCCACTCAGCTATCGATATATACCTATGTACATACATTCACATGAACACATTTTCTAATTTCTTATTAATTTTGTTGCATATATACTTTAGCGCTTGAGAAAATCGTGTAAGTCTAACAGCAACCAAAAAGCTTGTAGAAAACTGTTTGTAATTTACCTTTTTTCGGGACTCGAACTAAGCTCGGATAATATTTTTTTACATATTTGTAAAAACACCCGATCATTTAAGTCTTGTTAATTATATAATACTAACGGGTCTATTCTGCACGTTACCGGGCATTTTATTACCAGTAAATTATTACCGAAAAATGTTACCACTTCGTGTAACCGGCATTCTGGTAAGGCTGTCTGCAGTGCGAAACTCACCATCCGCCCTTTATTGGCATGTGGTAGAAAGTTGAATGTCAATTTACAAGCAAAAACAAGATGGAGGTGCACAAGTAAGTAATACTCTAATAAAGTATTTTTGTAAATTTTTATGAAATAATTATTTTTTGATGGTAGGAAATATGCGAGAACCAACTAATTCCAATTTCGTTGGTATGTGAGCTATATAAACGACCATCCCCAGCTGCTACAAGGCAAGAACCGCCCACAACGCCAAATCTCATCGCAGATGTGTGGCAGGAGATCGCGACAAATTTAAACGCTATGGTGGGGCCCACTAAAAGCTCCGATGCTTGGAGAAAGGTACGAAGCATTATCTTTTTAAGCACATTTTTGTAGATATATTGAAAATGGTGTATAATTTTAGAGCCCGCGAAACTGGCGCAAGCAGTTGAGGTCACGTGCGCGCAAAGTGATTGCCGAGCGGAATAAGACGGGTGGAGGGCAGAACCCAGTGCTAGCTGCATTCGAGGATTCTGTATTTAGTTCCCAACTTTCTTCTTCTTCCAACTCCACTTCATCATTTGGCCACATCATATTGTGTTAAATAAAGCAAGTGTTCACTATTATAGTCACAACTTCAGGACTTTAACCAAATTTCAAACTTTGTAGAAAATCTGGAAAATTTTTACAACAACAACAAACTTTTTATTGGGAATTTCAGTATGCAGATTTATAGCCTATTAAGTTCCAGATTAAGCAGCTGCAAGTTTCAATTGGTTAAGAATTCAGGTTGATTTTTCAAATTTTTTTCCTGACGGTGTCACCCATTTTCTTCCATACAAAGTATGTTCGACAATTTTTTTTTTTTTACCATACCCAAAAAAAAAAATTATCACAAATCAACGCAAATTATAAGCCAATTAAGACTTACTTTCTTACCTATAATTTAATTGGGTATAAAACGCAAACTAGTATTATTTCAAAATTCTTAATAAAAATTTTGTAGTAAAATTTGATCGAATTTTCCTAATTTTTCTACAAAGTTTGAAATTTCGACATATGTATATGGTTTACGCAAGATAATGAGCTATATTTTTTTTAAGATTAATAAACATTAAACAGACAAAAGAAAAATAGTCAAAGCTGGTCAAAATATCATGCCCTACTCAGAAAAAAGCATTTCCTTAAAACAAGAAAACAGCATCCTTATTTTAGAGTTACTGTTTTTTTTCTTAATATCACGAAAAATTTACTCAATTTGAGAAGTTTTTCCTTAATTCAGGTGCATGCTAAAAATAGGGCGTCATTAATTTGAGCAAGTAAATTTTCTGTCAGTGCTGTTGAGGCAAAGTTAATTGCCTTCTTGGCAAATGTCGGCTGTGGCATCACGTGAAGACTACTGCCTCTGGTTCTGAGATCGCAGGTTCGAGTCCGGTTGGAGGTGGTTAGAGTAAGGTAATTCAATTATTTCAATTTAAATATAAATTACAAATTGTAAAATTTATTTCATATATGGAAAACCCTAAATACTCAAATACTATAAAAAATAAAATAGATAATTTTTTTTAAAATACATTTAAAAAATTACAATTAAAAAAATAAAAATAAAAATATACAAAAAGATGTTTAAAAAATTCCTGCTCTGAGACTCGAAGCTTGTATCTCTCGACTAGCATTCCAGAGCTTTGTCACTTTCACGGGGGATGAAATGGCAAGTAAATTTTTCTTAAAAATTAATGCCGGATTTCCACTAGGCATTAAATGGCAAAAATTACAAATCACAAAGTTGGGCATTAAGAAATACCCGTGTCATTACGTTCATTTCCACATGGCATTTCTTTAAATGGCATAAATTTTTTGTCATTTCAATGCCTAGTGGAAATTCGGCATAAGGAATTGTGTTTTCCTTACATGTCATTGGAGCCATTTCAAGGTAACATTTCCTTAGAATTATATACCTTTTTCCTAGCATTAAGGAATGTTTTTTCTGAGTGGGGCGTTGCCAAGTTTTGAATTTGAAAAAGCATTAAAACCCAAGAAAAATCGCGTTTTTCTCGAAAAAAGCACACAATTTTTATTGGAGTGTTTAATGGACTTTGTATGCAAGAAAAATTTTATTGTAGTGATGCCGATTCAAATTAATAAAAATCATTGTTTCTTGCTCAACGGTCGAATTTATTCCATTTTCTATAAATTCAAATATTTTCGTTCAAGTGACGTTAAGAGTCTTGTTCTTATTTTCTAATTTGCAGCTGTGTCCAGAGTTGCCGTTTAGCTTACCGCAGAGGTCACCAGGCAAACAACGATGGCCTACCAACTGTCATTTTGACGAGCATTATGATTGCAAGTTTTTGTGTGTGGGCACTTTGATGTCTTGGTATAAACATTTGCCGAATGACGCCACCAATTTCGGTGTTTAAAAACATTTTAATCTTAAAAAAATTTGCTGAATAATTTCCAAAAACGTAATCATAAATAATCCAATAGGGAATGGATTCTTATATTGAATTAATATCAAAATTTCAACGATGTTACCACCAGAACACTTTCTTTCAAATGAAAATATGGTTGTCAAACTATCAAATTGCCTGCAATAGATGTTAAGCAATAAGCGCTGATATATTGCAGCCCATGAGAAATAGGCGGTCTCCATTGGAAATATATTTTGTGACATGGTTATCACGACATCAGTGTTTTCCTGTGGAGACAGGGTCTTAGATGTAAGCAAAATTTATTAATTTTTCCTGACTGTTTAAATGATAAAATTTTCTTCCCTTTGATTAATTTTATCTACAATTCCTATCAAACGAAAGCAAAAAGCAGAAATGAAGTTTCATGAACTATGTGGTAGTTTAAATCTACACTGCAGTCTCTTATGATCTTGTGAACTAAAGAAAATGTGATTTCCCTTTTTAATGGGTCTTATTTGAGCGTATTATCCACTGGCACATAGTGGGAATAATATTTTTGTGTCCGAAAACGCTGTCTACTCTTCAAATCCCACCCTATTTCGATTATTCTCTTTTTTCAAAAGGTTCGTTAGATATTAACTTTACTGTAGGGAGATTCGGCTGCTTTTTGAATAGAAAAAACCAACAAATTCAGCCCAAACTAACGGCTCTATTTTGTATCAGTGACAAATTCTTTTCGCAGTGTTTTTTACGGAAAATATATGAATAAGTTTAAATTTGTCATATAAAGGTCGATTCTTGGTTCCAGCGATGACGAATTACCGAATGTAATTCTGGCATGATTGAAAGTGCTGCCACATACATATGTATATTGTTGGTAAACATTAGTATGCTCTCTCGCTTATGATTGTCGTTGTGACACGATTTATTTTCCATTTTTGTAAAGTTGCTTACAAAACTTACGATTGCTATAAATTTTGCCCCCCCTTTTTTTAGATTTACAGATTTGGTGCCTTCAAACTGAAAAAAAGCACCCAAAAACGCACCAAGCACTAAACTCAAAAATTTTCGAAAATAAAATATAAATAAAATAAATAAAATAAAAAAATTTAGTGCGGAAAGCACCAAGTTGGCAACTGTAGCAAAGAAAAACTGCAGAGGCGCGGAATTTGTGTATGTCCCTGCAAAACTCGTTGGACCATGTAGTCTATGTCTGGTATATTGGAGTACTTACAAAATGGTTGCTCTGTCATGCGGTAGCGGACCAGCTCGTGTCTCTGCACCAGCTTATCCCTGCAAAAATCGCGACTACTCCATGCATGCGTGTAAAGAGTACTCCCTAAGAACCAAGGAGTACTCCAAAATTAACCACAATTCATATAAAAAATATGG
>NW_023467357.1:0-6670 GCF_013731165.1 Rhagoletis pomonella
AAAAAAAAACAAAAATAACAGCGAAGAAAATCGGCTAAAGCACCAAGGGCAATAGCAGTTCCCACGTTTTCATCGCCGCCGTTAGCGTCTAGCCTTTGCAATTATTTCTGTTTTTTATTTTTTGATTAGCTGCCACTTGCCCTGTCGCCGTCGCCATCGCTGCTAGGCCATTTATTTGCCCATTTTGACAGTAAAAGCTAATTAATTATATTCATCTTGTGTTTTATTCCACTTATTTTGACTTTTTGTATTTCATTCTCTTCTTTTCTGCCGGCTCATTCTCATTACTCCTGCCGCTATTTCGGTGCAGCTACGTGCATACTTACACGCATACTTTATGCAACTATATATGTATATACTTGGTTAAAATTTGTGCGCCCTTTCTATTTCAACTATGCTTATGTACTTACATACATACATACATGCATACTTACACCTTAACTTTGATGTGCTACCAATGCTGCTGACGGTATGCCACTCAAGTGGCAGCTCCAAAATTGCCTGCTCGACTGCCTATCTTCGTGGCTTAATTGAATGACAGGCAAATAATAGACATAGGGGCTCGAAGGGCATACAGGAAGATATGGTATAGGCCAAACCAAGACGATGGCTGTGTACTATAGACAAACGCGATTTGTTGACGTGAAATGAGAGTGGGTGGCAAATGAGAGGAGGCAAGTATGCGCTAATCATGAGCTCGGTAGTGAGGAAAGCACAAAAATCCCAAAAAAATGCAAGGAGGAAGCGTTGATGTAATTGACGTTAATTAAATTGAATTAATCGATAAGCCCTAGTCAACTGAGATTTAAGTGATATTCATTTGTGTGTACTTATGTACATATGTATTTTATAGAAATGTTGCAGTCTTACATTTTCAATTGCATAACTTGTCCTCTACCATAGAAAGAGTTTGATGAAATTAGTTTAAGCTCAGATGTAGAATTTCTGTAGGAGTCTTTAATGATACTCCAAGCCCACACCATGATCCAAGATATACCTATACATTGATACAAAGACGGTTATTGGGCGAGGGACCAACAGATGTGGCCACAGTCTTAAGAGTCGATGTAGCAAAAATCTTGACGTTTACCAAATCAATACAATAATCACCTCCAAGCTGGTAAAAGACTGCTTTGACACTCCAAAACTCTTAGCACCGTAAACGCTGTGCTGGGCGCCTAGTTGTTGCGAAATCTAAGAGATTGAGGTAGTCATCGACTGACAATGGAAAGCTTATCGTCAATTATTTTCAACCATTTTTCGCACTAAGTTTGGCCTACAAATGAACCCACAATTATCGAATGGCTTACCTCAAAATGCTGTGGAATGTACTGAATATGCATGTGTTTTGTGGTGGAGCAGGTTCTAAATCAGTAGCATGGAAAGCCCAATTCCAAAAATTTAAAGACAATACCTGGGGTTAATCTGGTTGCTCTCTTAAATCTATAGTAATCTACCAGGCACTTCTAGCTAAGATGTTGGAATTCTTTTATAAGATAATTGAAATACAGCAGACGCGAAGTTCTTACAAAAAAGCTTCCTTTCCAACTTTCATGGAGAAAAGCTCTTTTGCCAGAAAGCACTTGAGCATGTTTGAAATGGAAGTATATATCATTTTGCTAGCGTTCTTTAACAGTCGCAATGACCAAGTGAACAAACCACAGGCGCACCATTCGAAGGATCCAGGGTTGGAATCTTCAGCGTGTGGATTTTTCTTGTTTCTACTTAATTTTTTTTTTATTTTAAGATATTTTGTTTTAAAGAGAAAAAAAAAATAGTTTTATGTAATTTAATTTTTAGAAACATTAGGTATTATGTATCTTTTTATTTTTAAATAAATTAATTTTTTTTATCTAATTTCGAAAGAAAATTGTATATATTTTTTATTATTATTTAATGTTTCGAAACTCGTCTTCATTTATTTTTTTCCTTTTTAAATTCATTTATTTTTTCCTTTAAATTTAATTTTCTTTTTATTTTAAGATTTTATTGTTTTTAAAAGAAAAATTGATATATTTTTTAATATCATACAATTTTTAAAATCTTATTTATGTATCTTCTAACTTATTTTTTATTTTTTAATAATTTATTAAATCTTTTTTGATATATTCTTTTAAAAAGAAAAAATATATTATTTCAATGTCATTTAATTTTATAAATCAATTTATGTATTTTTTACTTTTATAAATTTAATTAACTTTTTTGTAGTTTTCATAAATTCAAGATTGTTTTAAAAAAGCAAAAATAATATTTTTATTTATCATTTAGTTTATAGAAACTTATTTGATATTTGATTTACTTATATTAAATCTACTTATTTTCTATTTTAATTTAGTTTTAAGATGTTGTTGTAAAAATAAAGACTTATTTTTTAATATGTAATTTTTAGAAACTTATACTTTTACTTGTTGTTAATTTTTTTGCTTTTCGAATCCTTGGGCGGATTTTTTTTACTTGTTTTTTATTTTTTTGATTTAACGTTTTTTGGTTTTAACATATTTTGTTTTACCAAAGAAAATAATATGTTTTTTATGTAATTTAATTTTTACAAACATTATATGCATCTTTTTATTTTTAAATTTAATTAAAATTATTTTATTTAATTTTCACTTAACTATAGACTTTATTGTTTTCAAAATATTATTTGATGATAATACTATTTTTTGTATCCTTTTATTTTTTTATTAAAATTTTTTTTTTAAGATATTGTTTTAAAACGGAAATATATATTATTTCAATGTCATTTAATTTCACTAACTCATTTATGTATTGTTTTACTTTTATAAACTTAATTTAATTTTTTTAGTTTTCTTTTAATTTAAAGATATGTATTGTTGTTTTAAAAAGAAAAAAATTTGTATCAAATAATTTTTTAGAAACTTATTTGATGAATTTGTTTACTTATTTTAAATATACATATTGATTTATAAGGAAACAATTTCTTTTTTATTTAATTTTTAGAAAAATTCTTTTTCTTGTTTTTTGAGTATTTTGCTTTCTAATTTATTTCTTTTTTTATTTTATGTATTTATTTATTTTTTATTTCATTTTTTTGAAGAAAATTTATTTAAATTAAATTATAGAACCTTTTTTATATATTTGTTTATGTTTTTTAATTTGTTTTTATTTTTAGCTTTAATTTTTTTAATTTTCACTTTTGTACTGGTAAAAATGCCGCTATATTCCAAGATAATGCTTTGTAATTCATAAAGAGGTGGAAGTTTATGTGGCTGCTGTGACAGCTATGTTGTTATCAAGGTGTGTGTAAGCCCTCTACCTAAATCCAATCCAAGTTTGTCAATGCAAATATAAGCTAAATTATGTTGTTGTACTCTGGGTGAACAGGTCACGCGGGATCACCTTATAATGAAACAACTTACAGTTTGGTTAGAAAGTACTCGATCTAGGTATTCGTCTGCCCAAAATCAGTTACAGCCATCGAAGCCTTCGTCAGATATTGGGTTAGCTCAGAAATGACTGGGAGGCATCAAGGAGCAACCGCTGGCGTGAAAAACTTATGTTGCCCTAAGTTTTAAAGTGTCTGGCTATGTGTTTCATTTCATCGATTAGATGAGACTTCCGAAGCCTTGTAGGTTTCTTGACAGGTCACTTTTCTCGTCTTCAAGTATTTGACTGTTTGAGGTTGTTATACCATTGGAGCTATCTGTGTAAAGATCTACGACGTAGATGGATCGATGAGATAGCAAAGCAAAGTAGTCAAGAATTACAAACGTTTAACTGTAACCAAATTTTTTTTTAGTACCGCGAAATACCTTCTGAAAAGTCCCTTCTGCATCCGCCTCTGATGTACATCACCTCTGCAATAGTTTATATGTGCAGTATTAATTCCCTTAAGTTAATTAGCAGCTTCTTGCTTATTATCTAAGTTAAATCAGCAGAGCAGTCGATTTGATTTCACATAACTTTTATTTCAACTCAATTCGCTGAATTCTATTTGTCTGGTGGTTTTCCATCATATACTGTTTCATTAGCAACACATCTGTCTTCTTGGCTCAATACAATTTCGCTTTTGCAAACAATTTCGCTAACAAGTGGCATTCAATTTATTTTATTCAATTTCAATTCGCATCAATTTTAGTTTAACTTGTCAAAAACTTTATTGCGCACTTAGTGAGGGCTCGATAGCATCATGGCAAGTATAAGGAGTTAAAGTCAAGCTGAAAATAAAATATAGGACATTTTCTTAGAATAAATACCAATTTAGGATACACGTACAATATGTAAGGCGATGTAATGTTATAATTAATTACATAATTCCTGTAAATTTTTTTAGCGGGTTAAGCATTTGGTTAAATCATATACTAGAATATATGCTTAAATTAATGCTGACCATTCAAAATTCAACAAAGGTTTCTGCTCATTTTTTCTTAACCCTCTGAGACTGATGTGGTAGTCTAGCAGGTACCGAAGTTTCGACATTTTTCCTAAGCTTCTAGATAGATAGATTACTAAAAATGCCTATTTTTCGAAATATAGTTTATTAAGATGTCATATTTAATTAATCAGTATTTAACATATCGATAGAATTTGCAGTTCAAATCGAAAAAAAGTTTATTAATAAATATCTGACATACATATTTTGATCTGGAAAATTGGTGTATGAGAGACTACACGTGAGTAAAATAAGGAAATTTCAGTCACTGCCGTGGGTTAGAGGGCAGAGGGTTAAGCTTTTCGAGACTATAGGTATAATATGGCACATCGAATTGCCAACTTTCGTTTTTTTATTATTTAAAAATCCAACCCTCCTTTGAAAAGGGTAGCTAAGAGGGTTAACGTTGTTATGGAGAACCATTATCAGAATCGGTAGGGTAATTTGAAATCCTCTTTCTCTACAAAATCTATTCGTATTTGGCTCTTTTTTCACACACACCCCCTCAAAAAAAGACGAGATAAACAGTAGTTGGATTGCATTATAATTGCACTTTTACATGGATCGGTCGAAGCCTGACGAAAGAGTCGCTGGAAGAGTCTAACTACTCCAAGGAGATGAATATTTATGTACATTAATAACTAAGTGGTATCGCATGAATTTTTAATAATCAGAAAGTATCTCTAGCAAGCAGCTATATCAAAAATAGTTGTTTAAAAATGTTGTCACCATCATTGCTTGTGCTAGTCTGCTCTTTTGCCAGAGTGCGTTGCCACTTGCTCAACTTGGTGAATATACCTATTGCTTTCTAAACAATTAGTTTTCATCTCTCCAGTCAACAACTATCTAGCACATATCGTCGCTCCCAACGAAGAGTAGCACATCTCAAATTACCGTGGAAGACTAGCACGTTTCACTATTCGCGTCGAAGACTAGCACATTTCGTTATTTGCGTGGAAGACTAGCACATTTCGTTATTTGCGTGGAAGACTAGCACATTTCAGATTTTTGCGTGGAAGAGTAGCACATTTCGTTATTTGCGTGGAAGACTAGCACATTTCAGATTTTTGCGTGGAAGAGTAGCACATTTCGTTATTTGCGTGGAAGACTAGCACATTTCGTTATTTGCGTGGAAGACTAGCACATTTCAGATTTTTGCGTGGAAGAGTAGTACATTTCGTCATTTGCGTGGAAGACTAGCACATTTCAGATTTTTGCGTGGAAGACTAGCACATTTCAGATTTTCGCTTGGAAGAGTAGCATATTTCAGATTGTTAAGCCGCGAAAACTGCACGTCTCCGGTTTAAAGTAAATCATAAAAGCATAATATATATTGAAAATTCAAACGTTTATTCTATATTTCTTTAATTGTATTATGAAAATCATGAAATTCAGACGGTATATACCGTTTACTAATCATTTGTTGAATATCATCCACTTTTCTTTTTTTTAAAGGTATTTTTCCCTTGTAAGCTTTAGGCAATTCACAGTGTTTCATGGTTGACCATTGAACATTTTTTTTCATTAGGTTCAACTTCTCCTCGCTTTGCATAAAGTCGTATTTTACTGCCATGTCTACTTGATTTTTGCTATTTTTTATTGTAATTTTCCGTACATGTGATATCTTAATTTTTTGCCAATGAAAATATTTGGACAGTTCTTCGAAGGAAAATATTTCATTTGCGTTTGCGTTGTTGAAAATTTGTTGAGTTTTTTTTAGTATTCTCCTGGGCTTTAAACTTGGGCCAATATGGATTTTTTTAAGAGAATTAACTTTATTTTAATTGAAGGTTTTTTAAGTAAATAAATAAACATAACATAAATAATATCACTTTGAAACGGGGTGCTCTTGATATGATACTGTATGTATATGTTTTTTCGTATTTATTTATAAATAAAGAATCCCTGAGAAAGACGCGAATGTCGAAAGGTGTAGGAGGAAAAATAAACGTTTATTTTACTTGTAATAACCGGCCAAAAGGCTCCATATACAACACTAAACTTTCAGCATGACCGAAGAAAAATAATTATAGTATAAACATACATATTTATGTAACTTTTTTTTTTAACGGCTGCTACAACCTTATATGAACTGCCTTGCGTATCCCTCTTCCACACAAAAATCTGAAATGTGCTAGTCTTCCAGGCAAATAACGAAATGTGCTACTCTTCCACGCAAAAAATCTGAAATGTGCTAGTCTTCCACGCAAATAACGAAATGTGCTACTCTTCCACGCAAAAATCTGAAATGTGCTACTTTTCGACGCGAATAATGAA
>NW_023467358.1:0-6670 GCF_013731165.1 Rhagoletis pomonella
GATCCTTATTTTATATTCGCCGAAAAATGCGTTACGCTATCCTCCAATTGTTTCCCTGGAACTTTACCCTATAAACCTTAGACTCTACAATCTCTCTTTAGCCAAAGTAAGGAACCAAATGGATTTTTAATGACAGAGTTATCATCTAATATTTCAAGCAAGTGTTGCATATTTTAGCGAAAGAGTGAAGAGAGTCTAAAATACCATTTCAACAATTATTATCGTGGAAAAATTACGAAATTTTGGCCATTTTCCAGAAAAAATACCTTTAAGAGGCATATTTTTGTTTAGATATAGTATGTGCTACATAAAAATACAAATTAGTCTAATATTATTTATATTATACCTTAAAAATTACCTGAATTCATAAATTTATGTTTGTATTAAAAAGAAAAATAATTTTATTTTATGTTTTTCTTTTTTTAGTTTAGATACTGCAAAAGGCGTACTTTATTATTTTGGAATTAAGAGCGTAGCAGATCGTAGGTAAAGCGGAGTAGCGTAGTAAGTTTAAAATTTTCTTTGAAACCGTAGTAAATCTACTACGATCGTAGTGAAACTCTAACCCTGTTGGCTTGTCAAATGAAAGCTTTTGGCTCATTCTGATTGGCTGAAGCAGAAAGCTTTCTGATACAACTCTGCGCTGAACTGGTTTTCAAACGAGTGAAATGATTTAACTGGTTCACTTTTCCAACAACAATTGCATGCGATTTAACTTTTTTATGAACATGTTTTTTTCATTTAACTGGTTCAAGCCCATTTAGCATGTTTAACTCGTCAATTTGAACATAGTATTAGGCGGCGGTATCCAGTGTTGCCACAAAAATTTACCAAATTCCTCAAAAACAAATGACAAATCCTCAAAATCCGAACAAATTACTCAAAATTTTCTTATTACAGATATTACTGGACTGCATACTATTTAAGGGTACTTAGTATAAAAATTAATTACATTTTCCAATTCAATTGGTGCATTTGTTCTTGCGGTTCAAACAAAGTATCACCGTTATTCTTTATGCCTTGGTGTGTATATAATATATATAATATTGCTCCAACTATATCAATGCTCAATCTGGTCCTAAAGTGCGTCCTACACATTTTTAAACCACTAAATATGCGTTCTACTGAAGCAATAGAAAAGGGCTATATTAGTAATGCAGATATAATTTTTTTTAATTAGGAAACTTATATGAACCTGAAGAATCTTTTAATTCAAAAAATTTTTTCCGTTAATTTTCTGGATCTAATAAAGAATCAATATGAATATCCTTATGATCGAACAATGCGTATTCTCTCCATTTGTTGCCGAGATTTTGCAAGTTCAAAATAAGTTGCAAATATAACGATGGAATGAAAAAAGTTATCGATAACATTTTGAATATTTAGCAGCAAATGCATATGTGCTTAAGAAATCGAAGAAAACCAAACTCTTTTATATTGTGAACCGGAAGAAAACTAAAATTCTTTGCTTGAACGAGTCATGTTTGCATGGTGTATGGCGATATGGGAAAAGTAGGTTTGAAGAATGTTTGACAAGCCGCTTGTGTGGTGTATTTCTTTGTAAAACTTCGAAAAGCTTTTTGTTCAAAAATTTGCAGAGCTATTTAACAACTCTCTTGGGTAAAACATGGTTGCATTTCGATGGTCCTCTGCAATAACGACACAACTCAAAATTTCATTTATTTAAGTAGAGCAAATTAAAGATTTTTTGTTTCGTAATTTAGCACTAATATGTCTTGGAAGGAAATTATTCCGGATTATTTGCAGTCATTCTATAGGGAAAATTTGTAAGCTTTGAAATTTCGACTTTTTCTAAAGATTTAGTAAGTGTTGGACTGCAAAAAGACGAAATAAGTAACAACTCGTAAGTATTTAAACGAAAAAAATTCCATTTGTATTGCTGAACAACAGCACAAAACGAAAAGTGTCGGTATTTCCCATAAAAAAATACTAAGTGCCTTACTAAAACTATGAAATCAATAACGGCACAATACGAAAAGTGTCCTTATTTCACATAAAAGCATCACCAACCTATCGAGAGCTTTTGACATATGCCAATATCTACGATAAATGTGAGACATGTGCCACTGTGCAGTAGCAAGGTTTGGCCACAGTATACAGTAAACCATCCATTGACAATATGCTTATTTGAAAATTAATACATGAAATATTGTGTATGTGTAGGATTTTTTTTGTCATTAACCCATAGGCAACGGCTGGTGCAAAAGTACCCACAAATGTTTGTTGATATACTCGAAATGTTAATTTAAACAGCAAAATTCATAAAAACAATAATAATAAAACAAAAGTATTGTTAACTACTACATGGGAGGTGGGCGTGGTTATTGACAGATTTCGCCAAAATTTAATACTAACCTAAATTATACCAAAGGCAACTTCGGCACCGACTTTCGTTAAAATATCTTAATTTTGTTCGAGTTAGCGTGTTTACATACAGACACGGCTGAACCAATTCTTCTCGTCATCTCAAATCGATGGGACCATTTTCCAAAGTCAGTCCTTATTCATTCAATTATTCACTCAAAGCTGTGTTCCGAATGCGGTATGACTTATACAGGAATTACATCCGGTCACAATCGCTAACGCTTCACTCCTCATTTCCCGGAATTTTGCATTTTTCTCATTATTTTATTTTATGTGACTTGAAAATATTTTTCACTATAAGAAAATATTAAATTTGATTTCATTTGGGTTAACGAAAACGACGAACCATCCAATACATTCAAACAAATTGTCAAATAAGCATATTTACATTTTTTGTTTTGCCTATCTGGATTACTGTATACTGTGGGTTTGGCTACTTCGGTGTTGTGTCAAATGGAAAAACTGCGCCTCTGCCGGATTGGTGACAACTAAGCCTATGTCGATTTGCCACAGAAAAATATGGTTATTTATAAACCTAATCCGCTATATAACTCAAAAACATTAAATTTTGAGTTGTGCCGTTATTGCAGAGGACCACCGATTTGTTATATGCAAATATATCAAGACAAAAAAATTCCTCAAAATAAAAATCCTCAAAAAATACTCAAGCGCACCCGAAATTCCTCACGTTTTGAGGAATTACTCACAAAGTGGCAGCACTGGCGGTATCGCAAAAATGGAGAGTGAAATTTTTAAAACTGAAAACGGCTCATGAGTGAGAAGGAAGATATAGGTAGTACAGGGAAGGGGAAAAAAGAAATAAAGCGACGCATGACGGGTACGAGTACCAACATATGTATATATGTATGTTTGAATGCACGTATGTATGTATACATATATATATGTATGTATGAACGAACTAATTGCGCATTTCAGCTCTGCCGCTACCAAGCAATATACATATGTATAAATGATGCAAGTGCAAGATCTATACATAGAAGCAGAGAATGTTAATGTAATGAGAAGGAGCAAATGTTAATGTTAAATTTTTTTAGTACTACTAAATTCTGAAAGGTTTGAGATGCGGGAGTTCACCAAAATAAATATTTGATGCGAGAGTTCACCAAACTAAATTTTTTACCACAGAAAGAGACGAATTTTTTCACCTTTTTGCTTTGCTCTTGCGATATACCGTTAGGCTAAAATGAAAATTGGCTATTTTTAGATTTTTTATAAGAAAAGCGGAGAAATGGTAAAAAAATACCAAAAATGTAATTTGGCTATTTCTAGATTTTGTCAAAAGTAGAAATGCGCAAAAATTTTAAAAAAATGGGGAAAGGGAAAATAAAAGCAGATCAACTAACGTCCAAAGTTGTCAAAACGAAAAAATCTTGTAAGCGCGCGGTTGTCGTTTTATGAAAAGGGAATTTTGAAGTGTTAATTGAAAAGTCACACACTTTTCAATTAACACTTCATGTAAATTAAAAAAAGTTCATTAAAAAAAAATTAATTAATTAAAAAAATATATGATTGTACATTTGTGGCAAAGATCAGAGTTTCTGACTGGAAACTCCTGGCATCAAGCCTTTTATCCATTCGTACCAAAATATGGATTTATAAAACCAAATAAGCATTTAATCATTACATTATTTTTTTTTTTGCTTAAAAATAATAATTAGTTATAGGTAATTATTATTAAAAATTTCGGGACTCATTCCTTTTATTAAAGTGTCGCTACCTCAGAAAATGATATTTTGAAAAATCATTACTCTTAAGTGAAAAAATAAAACTCAATAATTTTTATCTTTGAGCGAAAAAATAAAAATCATAAAATAATCACTATGTTTTATCAAATAAATAAAAATCGTTTAATAATATTTTTTATTTTGAGGGAAAAAATAAAACTCAAGTATTAATTATTAAATCTATGAAATCTTTATTGGTTGAACTCGAAAAATAAAAAATCATTATAAACTCAGTAGAAAATATGTCGATTATAACTTGTTGATTTTTTGGTTAAAATTTTAAAAATTATGATTATTTTCCGTCCCTGTTTATAACTTTGAACTGCAGATTTTTATGATATAAAAAAATCAAATTAAATAAAATATAATCAGGTAAAATTAAATAAAATAAACTAATAAAATAAAATAGAATAATTAAATTAAATAAAAATAAATAATAAAATTAACTAACAATATAAAATAATCAAATTAAATTAGATAAACTAATAAAATAAAATTATGAAATTAAATAAACTAATAAAATAAAATAATCAAATTAAATTAAATAAACTAGTAAAATAAAATAATACGAAATAAACTAATAAAATAAAATTAAAAAATAGTAATAAAATAAATTAAAATCTAGTAAAATTAAATTGAACATACTAATAAAATAAAATAATATAAAAAATAAAAACCTAAATTAAATAAAGTAATAAAATAAAATATGGATTCTTTTTAAAATTTCAGGTTTTTATTGTTTCATTTCAGTTTTTTTCTTTTTAAGATTTCAGTTTTTTTCAGTTTTTTTCTTTTTTTATTTAAGGATTTTTTAAGTCCCACAATTTAAGTTTTTTATATTTTTTTCCTGTTCTTTTTATGTAATTTAAAATTTTTAAAATGGTTTATTAGCACTTTTTCATATCATTATAATGAGTTTAATTCTTTTTATTATATACATAACATACCTATGGTTAAATAAAGGCATATCAATAAAAAAATTTTATAAAAGCAAACTTGATTTTTGATAAAATTTTGATAGGTTTTGGTCGGTTTTTCATGTCAATTTCGTGTGTTCGTATAAGCAAAAATTACAAGTACGCATATATATCCTTTGGTACGTAGATGTAGATATGTCAACGAAAAAGAAAAATATTTGAATTCATATTTGCATTTTTACGGGTACATGTAGCTTATAAGATGCCTATGACCACAGATGTGCTGTAGCATAGTTGGTAGAGGCGAAGCGATGATGGTGCTTTATCGATACGGTACGGGTTCGAGTCCGGCTAAATGCGATGGTTTTTTATATATTTATAAAATGAAATAAAATAATAATTTGTGATCAAAATTGATTTTTTGGCTTTTCTGCAGATTGTGAAATAGTTGAAGAATTCTTGACAAGGCGGGGGAAACGAAAGTGAAGGGATTCTGCGCACTTGTCGGCATTGTTGCCCGTTTTCTGTAACGCGCAGAAAAAATATTTTGTTTAGACAACTGAAGTGAGCAAAGGGAAGGGGGATTTTGTACACTGTTGCGACTTTTCCGACCGGCGCGGGGGTTGACAAAATTTGAGATTTTTAGATTTTTTCAAGGCCGCGACGAAAATCAACTTGTGGACAGCTCATGTTTGTAGCGGGGCAAGTGTGCGAGGTGCGCGCGAGTTTATGAATGGAAGTTTTTGCTTTTATGAATGCATTTCTTGCTCGTTAGAAGCGGGAGTTCGGGGAAAAGTAAACGTGGCGTCTGTATGTTTCTAGTTGTAGTATTTGTATGTATGTGCAGAAGTATTTCGTTTTGATGTTTGTAGATTTTTGTTTAGTGATTAGAAGTGGTTAATTATTTAAGATTATGTGCATTTGCATACATATGCACGCATGCGCGTTGTTAATATGTACATATATAGGTACTTATGCATGGGCGTATGTATGTATACATTTTTAATTTTCAATCATATGTAGGTATTTTAATTTTGAATTTTATTTGTTCATCTTTACTTGTCAAAATATCTGCCACTTATATATTTTTTCCTATTTTTAAATTAAACATAATATATCAGCAATTATTCAGCTTTATAATTAATCAGTTTTCTGATTAATAAAATTAATTAGATTCTGATTAATAACATATAAATAACACAGGTTTACAAAAAAAAAAGTGTATGCATATTAAACCAAACCTATATATCCCCATGTTATTCGACACGCTGAATGCGAATCCGAAGTCCGTTAGTCTCCACCACGTCAGGTTCGTGGTCATTTGAAGGTCAAGTAGGGAAAAATTCATTGAATAAACCTGAAAATTCAATAAAATTCATCGGACCTGGGCATGACCTCCAGATGACCTTGAGGAATCAAGGGATCTCCATACTCGGTTTCAGTGACAACAAAAACAATTTTTTTTTTAATTTTTATTGAATACATTTTATGTCCTATTTGACCTTCAAATGACCTCGAAGCTGACATTATGGAGGTTAACGGACCTCGGATTCGGGTTCAGCGAATGTAAAATCTTATGTATATGAATTTTCAGGTTTATTCAATGAATTTTTCCCTACTTGA
>NW_023467359.1:0-6669 GCF_013731165.1 Rhagoletis pomonella
AAAATTAATAATCATTGATGAAATATCAATGGTAGGGGCACGAATGTTTAGTTCAATCGATGCTAGACTTAAACAAATCTTCAAAAGCAATAATGCATTTGGAGGTATCCCCATTATTGCTTTTGGTGATTTAAAGCAACTTTCGCCAGTTGGAGATAGGTGGATTTTTTCTCCCAATCCTAGTGACAACTACAGTACTTTAGTTGGGTCACCTTTGTGGGAATTATTTAAATACTTTGAGTTAACTGAGGTAATGAGGCAAAGAGGGGATCAGCCTTTTGCTATCGCTTTAAATAATATGGCATCCGGTACTATGACAAATGATGACATATCTTTAATCGAAAGCCGTGTGGTTAACTCGAATCAAATTCCTGATGATGCAATCCACCTTTTCTGGTCCAACGAAGAATCTAATAATTTCAATGCACTCAAACTTAGTCTTATCCCCACGTCAACTATTCTTTCAACTGCTAAGGATGTAGTCAAAGGGATAGGTGTGGGCGCGCAAGCTTCGAATATTTTGGAGAGAGTTCGCCTTTTCAAATCTTCGGAAACGCAAGGCCTTTCATATAATTTGACATTAAAAACCACAGCCAAATATATGATTAGTGTAAATATCAATACAGGTGATGGACTAGTAAATGGGGCTACGGGGCAGCTTATACATATTGATTTCGAATTTTCCATGCCATCAACTATTTGGTTAAAATTTTTAGAACCATCTGTGGGTTTGTTGGCGAGATCAAAAAAGTCTCATCTGGGTGATACTTCTTGGACACCAATTGAAAAGACAGTGAGAGCTAATCAGTATAGGAGGAAGGAGCAGATTACAATCGAAAGAACCCAATTTCCGGTTGTTCCCGCTGAGGGAATAACTATCCATAAAAGCCAGGGTGCTACGTATAACAAAGTCGTTGTACACACCCGGCCCAGGATGCCCAGGGCAGCTTTGTATGTAGCTTGCAGCCGAGCCACTAGTGCAGATGGTCTCTTTATACAAGGGAATTTTCAGCCACCTAATCCATTTTCGGCATCGGACCCAGTATATAAAGAACTTATTGAATTGAGTACCTCTTCTAGGAGAATGTAGTCTTAGATCGTTATTAGATTCGGAATGTTCGACAACTCTTGCAGGATCTCAAATTGACTGGGCATTTTCGAACATAAATGGTACTCAAATTAAAGCAGTTGTATATGAAACAGTTCACAGTTACCATGACAGTATCTGCATTTCCGTGTCTGATTTAATTCCTTCCTCTTAACCGTCTCAATAAAAGTTATTTTGTACATATTTTCTCTTCTCTCATAAAAAAAAACTATTGTAATTAAATATTTATTGTACACATACATATATATAGGAATATAGAAAATAAATAAGCAAATATTCGAAATGTTTTAATGAAGAAAATTTAAATTTTGTTAACTTTAATCTCAAATATTTTATTAAAAATAAATGAAATAAGTGAAAAATATTCGATGATGTAATAAACCATTTTTGCAATTAGACATATGTACATGTTGAAATAAGTATATTAATAGCTGCAAAGAATAACTTAAGCAAATATTTGTAAACATCTTTTAAAATAAAAATTAATTTGTAACTATTTGAATAAATATTATTTTAACGATTATTTAAACAACTTTCTTAAACTTTTTGAAACAAAATTGCAAATTGGTTTATACCTTTTTTCAAAGTGGACGTCGCATTGGCCACTTACATGTGTACATGAAAACTCGAAACATTGATTATTTCAGTAGCTCCTGAAATATACCTGTTTAAAAATAATATGTAAAGTGATCTCTTAGCAAAACTTTTATTGCTAAAAAATTTTTTACAATGGTCGTGGAACCGTTCATTTATGATTTAATATATGTACTAAAAAATCACATTCACATTCATTAATTGACTTCATTGCTTTTCAGCTCACCAAAAAAAACACGCCCACCTAATATGCAACACATTACTTTTAATATAGGTATATAAATAATATTGCGAGGGTATATAAAATTTGGGCTCGACCGAATTTAGCCTTTCTTACTTGTTTTTGTTTTGGTTAATTTCTTTTGTTTCAGGGTTTTAGTGTTGGTTTTTTTCTTTTGCTTTCAGTATATTTTAAATATTTAATTTACCGTTTCTTTTCCAGCTTTTTTGTTTGTAACGGACTTTTTTTAATTTTTTGAGTTTTGAATTGTTGTTTGCCCGTCCGTTAGGATGTTTGACAGGCATGACTTCTCTCTGCTATGGCGCAGGGAACAGTGGTGAAGGCAAGAACCCAGCCCAGCCGACATGACTAGCCACAGGGCACCCTATTGTGTCATGCCGCCTGCATTCCCATCGTATGCGTACCATAACAATATGCACACGAGTAGCGAAACTGCCATCCATCCAATGACAGCTTCTTACACGACTAAATTGGTATTTAGTTGTTGAATTTTACCTGCCTATTAAAACACAACTCAATCCATCGTGATTGAGTCGAAACCCCGGTGTTTTAAAAAACTAGGCTCAAGTACATCTCTGTAAGTAAAAGAAAACATGTGGAAAAGCTGTAAATAAAAAATTAGACAAAAAAGAAAAGAGAAAAAAGAAAAAATAAAAATGAAAAATGAAAAAAGAAAAAAGAAAAAAAGGACGCTGGGACCCCGTTGCAAGATTATTCGTTTGCGAAAGCCACTTGGCATTTTTAAATAAAAGAACCGTTATTAAGAAATCAAGCAATTTAAACCGATGATCTCTACATTCGCCGACTTCGTCAAACCAATCGGGAGACACCTCTTTTGTTTGTTTCTGTATTGCGGACAACATCTTAGACTTAACTCCGGCAATGTGAGAAAATTTCGTGAAAAGCTGGCGGTACCACGTCACTCGAAAAGGTTATCTTCGGGATTGACAAGCCTCAGATCGTTGTCACCCTTATAATTTTGTGCTCTTATAAGGGCCTCCGAATGTAACTTCAAATCCTGCTGCGATTTTGTAATGGAGGAGGCACATTTATCGCAATTAAGGTTACGCAGCAATTTTTGGTATATACCATAGCCTACGTAATAGCGCTGCACCTGTACCTCAGATTCTTGTTCAACGAAATTCTCGTCATCTACATCTATTTCATCTACCGCGAGCTCCTCACATTGCGTTTCGTTACATGTTTCTTCAAGATGACGATATTCTGGACATAAATCGCAGTCTAAATTTATATCATCGTCATCTTCGCAATTGGTTCCCTTATTTTTGAATCGTTGACGAAGTATTTTCATGGAGATCAACTGCGCGACAATATATTGAACGTCATGTGCAGACGGATGGGTATTAATACCTTGGCTAGCGCGAATTCTATAAAAAAAAATGTCCAAAGCATCCTGATTCATTTTACCGAGAAAAATAAAATTTAAGTTAGCGTGCTGATCGAAAGTTTCTTCAAAAAGTTGCTGCATCGTCAAAATAGTAAGGCGGAAACCGTTAATACATTTAATTAGTGAACCCGAGTTATTAGGAAATTGAAATGAATCAAGATACTTAATATACCCATTCAATCGTTCAATTTTTCCCGTGTCCCCGCGCCATATTGGACTTCTTAATGGATTGTTCGTTGAAACATGTTTTACGTCGAGTTCGTCAAAAAGATCGTTCATTTTCTTTACGAAAATCTGTGTGGGCTTAGCGCAATTTACCACATATTGGTCGTTGTCTAGTAAATTTTGGCTATAGGCCATACCAGTGCCCGCCGCTACCGAATTGCTCAGCACTTGGGTCGCGCGCGAAACCCTCATAAGAATACAGGATAGACGTGGGCTTCCGTTAATTTAGGGCAAATTTTAATATGAGGATTTTGCTTATCAATGGCGTACAACTTTCTAATTACTTTAAAACTGGCTATGCCATCAGAAGTTTGGATATCATACTTTAGCAACGTATTGCGAACGGACTTTATAAAATGGCAATAGTCAAACATACAAAAAAATTTCGAGTCTTCATGAACAAAGTAAGTTTTACTTACAGAAACTTTTAAAATACTAAAAAGACTCGTGTTGGTCGGACCTTGGTCACAAACCAACCCCTTGACGTTAAGTCCAATTTTTTGCAGTTCAGTTAAAGTGCGTCTCAAAATGGAATGTAGTTCTGCGCCAAGGCCATTTTTGGTTATATAGTAAGAAAAAACATACTTCCATTTTGAGCATAGCCCTTTAACCATAAAAAAAAACCACACTTGTTCCCTACCTCTGATTTGCGTTGACCTTCCCCAAGGTCTACAAATCCATCGATTAAGTCTCTGGATTTGTTATACTGAAGATCTGATTTTATAGATATTTCATCAAACAATAGTACGCATATGGGCTCGGAAGCGAGCATTTTCTGGACGACTTTTTTTTAATTTTCAATGACATTGGCATCGAAACCAGGAACAACATATAATTAGTCTGTTCCTTTGAACTTCGGAACCTGTGGAACTGTCAAACTACAATTTTACTCTCTCAAATGAGAGTAAAAGGAGAACAGATGCAGAAGTGCATAGGAACGCAAAAAGCACTATTTCCTGTAAAAACGTCAGTCGGTTTGTTTACATGTCATTTGTACAACACTGATTTAGCTGAAATATCACTAAATAATTATTAAAATCTATACATATTCAAACATTTCGTTGTTTAATTCCATTTTTTTTACAAATATAAGGTACTTTGCTTTCACCGCTGTTTGATTTTGCTTGCACATGCAAATCAGCTGATTGTTTGACACTTTTCATGAACTTACAGGAAAAAAAACTCCGGACTAAATCCTGTAACTTCTGACTAGGAACAGTTGCTCAGTTACTCTCTCAAATGTGTTCCCACTTACAGGTTTTATGTCAATAGGAACGACTTCCTGTAAGTTCTGACTAAATCCTGTAAACCGGACTGCTATTGGAACAGACTAAATATGGGGCGCCAACGCAACAGAGATGTTTTATTTGGTAAATTAAAACCTAGATCGTCTCGCATAAAAGTGTAAGATTTATTTGACAAATAGTTTATATTTTGTGCCAATGCCCTTTCCCCCTCGCTACAGCGTAAATTTCGACGATCATTTTAGCAAATGTGATAGCATCACTGCTAGCACAGTTATCTGCTATTATTGCATGCTTATGCAAGTTCCGCCATTCATTTTTCTAATCCTCATTCTCTTTCTCAAGCTCTTTAATACGCTTGTTTAATTTTAACTCGTTACTTTGATAATATCGAGTGGCTTGAGCAAATCGTTCGCTGGCGGAAGTGGTGTTTAAGCCCAAACAGATTTCATTTCCCGTACACGGCGCGCTTTTTCCGCGAGAAGTGAAAATTTTTCGAATTCTTCTAAAGTTATAGCGCCATTTTCTTCTTTAACGACGCGTCTTGAATACGTTTTTGTGACCGGGGGGAAAACCCATTCAGATCAAACACTAGGCGACCGACTTCCAGTGATGTCTGGCTCTAAATACAATGAAGGCACCGCACCTTCTGAAAGTTTAAATTTACCCAAAAATTCCGGCTCAAAGTGTCGTTGGAAAACGAATAATCGGTCGGCGTTTAACGCTTGTACTTTGCAAGCCAGGGCCCAACGCTGCCGAAGTTCTCCAGTCCTAGGAAAGGCAAACAAGCGCTTTTTCTGAGAAATACAGCCGGCACAAGCGGTACAGCTATGCGGAGGGTCTCCATCTATCCCTAATTGAAAAACGTTTTTATATACAAACTTCACCTCCCGACATAATTCCAAGAAAAAAATTTAAGTATCTAATAGTATGAAAAATAATGAAAATATTGAAAAAACTTATAAAACAATTTCGATTTAATTTAATCAAAGCAATTCCAATGTACGAAAAAAGAATTATTCTGTAAAAAAATCTTCCGAAAAATTTTCTAAGTACCTACCAAAAATTTTATATTAGTTGAGGTATGAAAAATAATTAAAATATCGCAAAAATAGGCTACAAAATGCGACAACAAAATATTTATAAAAAATCAATGCGAATTTTGAGACACTTCAAACATTCACATTATAATAATAAATTGTAATTGGCGTCTTTTGCCTTTATTTAATGTTTCTTAATTTTTTATAAATGATATGTAGCTCAAATCAAGATTTCAAAGTTTAAAAGTAGTCAAAAACTTCCGCATTATTTTGTCGACCACTGTTTGTTTTCATATAAGAATATATATATGTACATACATACGCGAATAAAATGCGCCAACAAAATAATTATAAAAGATCAACGCGAATTTTAAGACACTTCAAATATCCACATTATCACGCAGGATCTTAATATGTGACGTTGCATAAATTATTTTTTAGAGAGTAAAAACACTTATATTTCAAAATGATTCTCTTTTTTTATAAAGCAATCGCATTTCTGGCTAGTATATTTCAGGACGAATGGATAAGGATTGAGCCAAGAGCTTGTGTGAGCAAATCCAATTTTCGGCAGCAAATGTCAGTTACGCGGTTTTGCAAAATGACGATACGCGGTTTTGTACTTTAAACGACGATATATATAAAGTAAATAATGCTCTTTCTGTAGTAATCTCTTTCATATCACATATTTTCATTTGTTAATTTAAAAAGAAAGAAGATTTCAATGTAGTTTAAAAAACTAAATTTGACTTATTTAAGGAAACTTTGATGAATTTTACTGAAAAGACTTTAAATACACTCTAAAAAAA
>NW_023467360.1:0-1910 GCF_013731165.1 Rhagoletis pomonella
AAATAACCGATTAATATTAATTGTTCGATTAATCGTGCCATCACTAGTCTGCTTGCAGATTTCACCAAGGCGACATTATGCTCGGCTGTGGATTGTTTTTCTTCGGAATTTTAGCACGCGCTTGCCACATTTTGTGTAGAAAATTTACAAAAAATCCCCAAAGCAGAAAGTGGTGCGTTTTTTCTGAGATTGGTGTTTGCATGCATTTACGACGATTCAAACACAAAATAGTGTGACCCTAAGAACTAGAGTTTATTGTTCAAAGAACTTTCAAGCAATATCCGTTTGCGGTTATGCCTGCGTATCTACTTTATATTTGTGAAAGTACTAGTTGTGAACTAGAATTCTTCCAGTTTGTGTTTCAGCCCAACTAGTTCACGTTCTATCCTTTTTCAATGTTAGCGACTGGTATTTTTAACATTGCGATGTCCTACGATATGTCAATTGTCAGGCAATGCATCAGCATCTACTAGTAGAAATACTAGTAGCATCATACCAGTTGATGAGATAGTAACCAATTCATCCCCGGTGAAAAGCCTAAGTATGCCTTATTGCTCGCGGCGCTCCAACAGAGCAAAGCACTGGCGTGGTGTGCCTGAGGTTCCAGGTTCAAGTCCTGGTGCAGGAAATTTTTTTTTCTTATTTTTTATTTATTTATTTTTTATAATTTTTTTTATTACGAGTTTTTATTGTAATTTTGAAATTTATAAAAAAAAATTGTATTTCTTTTTTTATGGCACAAGCGATATGTATGTTTTTTCTGCAATGCAATTACATTTTTAAATTTGTTATTTACATTTAAATTGAAATAATTATTTTTACTTACATGGATTTAACTTTAAAAATCTTAACCAACTCCAAGCGGCCTCGAACCTGCGATCTCAGCACCAGAACCGGTAGTCTTCACGTGACGCCACAGCCGACATTTGTAAGAAAAGTAATTAGTTGCGTTTTGTTTTTGGCTTTGACATTTCAAAGGCAGATGTAGCTGAACGCTTAAGTTCTTCGAAGTTGTTGAACTCGTAAGCACATACTAGTTAATGAACTAGTAATTTTTCTAACTGGTTTGGCATTTCACTGCAGGGTATGTATGTATGTATGTATGGATGTATATATGTGCCAGGTTACAGTCTAAACGGACGGACAGAATCGAACAAAATTTTGACAGAGTATTGCAATGAAACCTGGGCCTATAATAGGGTGAAACAAATTGGGATCCGACAAGGGGCGTGGCACCTCCCAAAGGCGCGAAATTTTTAATCAGCCATAACTTCCAGACCATAAGTCACATGAACTCGAAACTTGATATATATAAATAAGTTTGTAGAAGGGGGCGTAGCACATCCCATAGGCGTGGAATTTTTTATCAGCTATATCTTCGGAACCATAAGTCCCACGAACTTAAAATTTGGTACGCAGACATATCAATGGTAGATGATTATAGGAGAGTATATATAAAGGAGTTTGTAAAAGGTGGCGTGTCACATCCCATAGGCGTGAATTTTTTATCAGCTATAACCTCGGAACCATAAGTCACACGAATTCAAAATTTGGTATGCAGACATTTCAATGGTAGGTGCTTATAGGAGGGTATGTATAAACGAATTTGCAAAAGGGGGCGTGGCTCCTCCCATAGGCGTGGAATTTTTTATCAGCTATAACTTCGGAGCCATAAGTCACACGAACTTGAAATTTGGTATGCAGACAAACCATTGGTAGGTGCTTTTACGAGGGTATATATAAACGAGTTTGTTAAAGGGGGCGTGGCACATCCCATAGGCGTTGAATTTTTTATCAGCTATAACTTCGGAACCATAAGTCGCACGAACTTGAAATTTGGCATGCAGACATATCAATGGTAGGTGCTTGTATGAGATGAGGGTATATATAAACGAGTTTGTAAAAGGGGG
>NW_023467360.1:1920-6668 GCF_013731165.1 Rhagoletis pomonella
CATCCCATAGGCGTGGAATTTTTTATCAGCCATAACTTCGGAACCATAAGTCCCACGAACTTTAAATTTGGTATGCAGACATATCTATGGTAGGTTCTTATAGTAAGGTGTATATGAGTTAGTTTATAAAAGGGGCGTGGTACATCCCGTAGGCGTGGAATTTTTATCAGCCATAACTTCGGAACCATAAGTCCCACGAACTTTAAATTTAGTATGCAGACATAGGTATCTATGGGAGGTAGTCAAAGTAAAATATGTGTATATAAATGAGTTTGTAAAAGGGGGATATACATATATGTATTCATCTATTATATAACTCGGCTATTTAAAACTGTGTGTGTTTTAAACCTTAATGTCTTTAGATTATTTTGAAATGGAAAGTTTAAATCGTTTTTTAATCCCGCGATGCTGTTAAACGAAAAAGGTTCATTCATAATGAATAAAACCCATTCCGAATTAAGCATTCTACCAGAAAAGTGCAGTTATACTAAAACAGCTAATCGAATAGGCAGCTAAACGGAATGTATCGTAGTAGACTAATTTTAATTTAGAAATTTGATCGTTGGTTTTGGCATTCATTAAGCTCAGTCTTAAGCAGCGCCACTTCTATTTGCAGCTGATCATTTTGCGCGATTTGAGCTGCTGCCTTTCCCACTCGTTCTTCCATTTTTCGCAATGCCTTTTTTAGATTCGCCAGCTCAGCCGTTAAATCGCCAAATCGCTGCATCACTCGCTCTTCAGATGATTTTAGCCGTTCAGCTATCTCTTCCACAATACTCTTCCTCTGCGAATCCAGTTGCTCCTCAATACTCTCAAGCCAAGATGTAGGTGGCAAGCTCTCTTTTTTCTGTTTTACTGAGAGAACTATTCTGCGGAGTAGATACCGCTTGACGCGCAACTTTTCTTGTTGTCATATTTATTTTGATTTGAAATTAAACTGCGCCGATTAAAAATAATATAACTATTGCATACACAAAATATTGTCAACAGAGCTACTCGATATGAGGTGTAGAGATATTTCAGTGAGACCCGCTATCACTTCAAATGCAAATAATTGATCAAATACTCGGAATAAATATACAACTGCAGCGCACCGACAAACACGTCTACCCAGCTTGACATTCTGCGTTATATCAAACACCAAAACGAAGTTATTTGGGAAAACTTTAAAGTCCTTAATAGTTCCATGCACATATTTAAAAACGCAATAAATAAGAACATATGTAGATCAAGAAACAACTATGAACGTGATAACTACTGCGTTAATTGCTATCTCGTGTTTTGAAGAGATGCAGCAAGACATTATTGCGATGATTTGGAGCTCCAAGGGAAAGTTTCTTGAAAATATTTTACCGCTACATAAATTTCAAGAACAGATAACATTAATTAAAACTAAACTAAGTCAATATTTGATGCTCCCTGAAACGGACCCAATCGAGCTGGCGAAAATAGCAAAGTTAGCAACTACAACGACAGAGAAAATGCTAATATTCAACACTAGAATTCCGTTACTGAGCAAAGAAAGCCTGCAGTTATATTCCATACTGACATACCCAATAAGCCGTTCTGAGTATTTTGTGAATATTCAAACTACATTTAATTACGTAATTATCGACGACAGAAAATCGTTGTACTATGGGTTAAAAGATAGCAGTTCTGATCATTGTGAGAAAATGGCGAAGATGATATTATGTCTGCAACTACACTACTACGCATCTGTACAATACAGGAACGGATGCCGAGTACGAAGTACAGCTACTCACAACCCAAAGAGAATTGCCTAAAAACTGTACACTGAATATTCTACTACGAAAAAATTATTGTAGGCAAATGTATTCCGAAAATACATGGCTGTTTTCAATAGTTGACGAAGTTTCAGTTGACATTGTTTGCAATGACCAGAGATCAAATGTAAATCTAAACGGTCAAGGTATTCTACGTTTGAGACCATATTGCTACTTAAGGACAGGGAATGTAAATATATGTGCATCTGAAATCTACATCTTATTTCATACTCAACGTCAACCTATCTCAGCAATTGCCAAACTTGGAGAAACTGCAAATAAGAGGAGAGATGGATTCGTTTAAAATAGAAAATATTCCAAAATCGCGAGGAGTAATGGGATTTCCAAGTCTAAGTTTCTAAAGTCTTTCAACGCGGGCAGTATGTTGAATCTAGTAGATATGTACATATGCATATACTTATACACATGTGGTTTCCACATTGTGAATGAACCTAAGTGGTTATGGGTAAAAAGGGCAAAGGTCATAAAATATGGACCTTGATCCATTACAATTGCTTTCCTTGGGCACACTTGGCACTTGGCATTTATGTTGTGCGCATAAATGTATTGGCATAAAGGATGCACTCAAGCGATAGTTGCACTTGAGCCGCTTTATTTGTGTTTCTAAAGCAGAGCTGCGAAATTTTTGCTCACGAGCAACGCCAGCGTCGCAGTTCGTATACGTACACAGAAGCAAAGCAGCGAATTTCGATTCAGTCTGCTTTAGAGATGGCAAAAGAAATGAATTAATCGGTTAATGGAATCATATGATTAATTGCGCCGATCAATTATTAACTGCAATTAATCGTAATCAATTTCAAATAACCGATTATTAATCAATGTTTGCCAGGTAATATTAAAAAATCATAGACAAAAAAATCACAGTTTACAATGTGTTAGAATTTGCGGGTTAATTGAAAGATTTTCTTAAATTTATTGAACTTATACTCGTATTCCATTGAAACTTATTTATTAAGGACTGAATTTAAAAACAACAGTTTTGATAAACGCTTGGTTGTCAATCTATTGCGAAGGAACTGATGTTCCTATTAAGAAACAATACTTTTGTGAAAGTGAGTAAAGCTTTGGATACACTGAGCTCATTTCATCCCAGGCGGTTACCACATCACGCTTCAATTCGAGCACCGGAGTTTAAAAAGTAGCTCAATTCATCTTGTGGTTGCGTTAAGTCGTTCTCGTTTCTTTTCCGCTTGTGGGCCAAGGACTTATGGGGAGCCCATAAATCGAACTCGGTATCACCGGCGGAAGAAGTTTCACTTCCACTTCCAATGCTGTCTTCCATATGCTCGATTTCAGCCATTTCCCTTCTTATATGTCGCATAACTGTAGATAGAGCAATTGGATTTTGGAAATGGATTTTCTTAAAAGGAGGATCCAGTAAAGTAGATGCCGCCAGTAAAAATGAGTGTTCCATTTCTCCAAATCGCCGATCAAATTGTTTTAAAATATTCGTTGCAAGAAATTTTCATTATTTGTTGGCGCCCATAATGAGCAAGTGGAATAACTTGACTTCAATAACTTCAAATTTTGTACAAAAATTAAAAAAATTCTGCAAGCTTTCACCTAAATTTCAAACTTTTTAATTAGACTCTAAAAAAATTCAAGTGTAGTATAACAAAGTGCAAGATTTAAGTTCCTAAAAATTGCGTTGAGTTTTGACAGCATAAAGCAGTTCCTTCCATATCAAGATATTTTTTGAACATACAGCTTGTGATGATATCGCTGACTTCAGGTGTATTTAATGAACTGTCACAAATTAAGTTAAGCGTATGCGCGAAACATGGAATATGGTGATTTTTCCCAAAAGTATTGTAAATAGATTTAGAGATATTAGCGCCATTATCAGTAACAACTGCAATAACATTGCTTTTGTTTATGGAAAATTTCGAAAGCGAACCTTTTAGTACTTCTGAGATGTGCGCAGCTGTATGGGCTTCAGTTAGTTTAAAGACACCAATTGTTCCATAAAATTGTTTACTTTCAAACAAACCATGTACCGTCACACTGAGCATGCTCTTCATTTGAGTGTCAGTCCATATATCAGTAGTCAAACAGATATTAGACACATGCGATAACATCTTTTTAAATTTTTCCACTTCTCTATTATACATTTTTTTAATTTCTGCTTTTATTGTATTCCTGGTCGGAACTTTATAAAGCGGATATTCCCCTGAAAAGGATACACATCCATATGTCTATGAGAAATCAGCAACAATACATTGCAGCAATGTAAAAATAATAAGTCTTATGAAAGAATACCTTCCACATGCGAAAATGGCAAATTGTGCATTACAATCATTTCCACTACTGATTGCGTCAGTTTCTGCTTCAGATGCTTCGTACCACCTGATGCAAAACTCTCTACATCTGAAAACACAGTTTATATTTGGCTGATTGCTTCTTGGTGTAGGTTTTTGGCTCGTGCTTGGCAATGCATTGCTATCCTCTGTGACACAACTGGCTTCATGCAACGCGTCATTGTTTCTCTTTAGTACACATTGTACATTAAAGTTGCGATTAATTGATGGTGGAATTTTTAACTTACTTTTAGGGCTTCAGCCTCCTCTGAGTGTTTCAACTATAAGTGCTGCATCATATTTGTTGTGTTGTTGGAGCACTTTAAAGTTTTGCAGCACAACTTACACCCTACATCTGTAGAACTCTCCTTTGAAAAATCACTTCGTATTGGGGGCATTCTTCTTTTGTTCGCTTGAATAAAACCCTGGACAATATAATTTTTTGAACAATTTTTAAAAAAATTTGTAAAAGCGCTGCTGATGTGAAATGGTTTTGTTTTCTAGTGGCGTACATCTTTCGATTATTTTAGAAATAATCGATTAATATTGCAATTAATCAAAAGGGCTTTCACGATACAATTAAACCGACAAGTGAAGGAAAATAACCGATTAATATTAATTGTTCGATTAATCGTGCCATCACTAG
>NW_023467361.1:0-6667 GCF_013731165.1 Rhagoletis pomonella
GATGAAGATGAAGATGAAGATGAAGATGAAGATGAAGATGAAGATGAGGTTAGGTTAGGTTGATTGTGGCAGACCCCACCAGGGGTCTCACTTAGACATTAATTGGGTTGTCCATTGTGTTACCACATTTACACGAGTTCTTTGAACGGCAACTAAGATATTCTGTGTTAGAAACTAAGAGAAGCGCTGGGTGCTCAGAACAAAGTTCCGCAGGCAGCTGATGTCCACTCCGGAGAGCTTTCCTGGAGTATTTAAGAAATGAGCACCGAGGTGCTTAAACCTTAGTCTTGCGAATGCCGGGCAGCTGAGAAGGAAGTGCTGAGATGATTCCACCTCATCTTCCAAACAGGTGCGACAGTAGGGATCTGTGACGATGTTAAGTCGCACCGCGTGGGTTCCTATAGAACAATGTCCGGTCAGTACACCTGTGAGGATTGAGAGGTGGCGCTTAGCCAGCTGCAGAAGCTCCCTTGATCGCCCGCGGTCGACAACCGGCCAGAAGGACCTTGCAACTTTGCATGTCGGGGTTTTTGCCCAGCGCTCGCTGAGCCGACTGTGAGCCCATCTGTCCTGAAGCAGGCCACAGGTTGCCAACGGAACTCCTACGCCCTCCCTATCCGGGACAATGGCCTCGAGGGTGCCCTGCCTAGCCAATTCATCAGCCCTGCAGTTTCCAGTGATGTCACTGTGTCCCGGTACCCAAATCAGCTTGATTTGGAAGTATTCCGAGGCACTTGAGAGAGAGGTCAGACATTCCCCGACCAGTTTCGATCGCAGCATAAGCGATCCCAGCGCTTTAATTGCCGCTTGGCTATCAGAGTAGATATTCACCCTCCTTGTTGGCAGGGGGTTGGTGCGTAGCCAATCGGCTGCCTCTTTTATAGCGGCCACCTCAGCTTGAAAAACGCTGCAGAGGTCCGGCAGTCTGAACATAAGATCTATCGAGAGTTCCCGACAGTAGACCCCTCCACCGACTCTCCCGTCCAGCTTCGATCCGTCCGTGAATATGTTAATTGGACTCCTGTTCCAGAGACTGCCATTCTCCCATTCGCCCCTTGGAGGAATGTGCGTGGAGAAGGATCCGTTTGGGGCCAGCCTCGGAACACGCCAGTCCAATTCTTCCGGTAGGAAATCGAAACTTTGGAGAATCGTCGGGTGGCCGTGTACTGTGTTCAAACAGAACCCAGAGTTTTTGAGCCTAATGGCCGAGCGAACTGCCGCTACTTTTCCCGCGATATCAACAGGTGCGACGCTGAGCATAGCATTTAGTGCTAGAGTGGGAGTGGTCCGGAGCGCCCCGCTGATTCCAACGAGGGCCGCCCTTTGGACGCGCTCTAGCTTCCTAACAAGAGTAGACTTTTCCAGTGAATTCCACGAGACAATGGCCCCATATAACATGATTGGCTTCACTATGGTTTCATACAGCCAATATATCACTTTTGGAGAGAGGCCCCATCTCTTCCCTATAGCATTAGGCTTCCATGATAACTTCCTGTCTAGGATCACGCCCAGGAACTTGACCCTGTCAGAAAGAACAAGGGAAACACCTCCTATCGAGGGAAGCTGGGCATGAGGCACTTTATACCTCCTGGTGAATAGTACGAGCTCCGTCTTTCCAGGAGTTATAGCAAGTCCACAGCTAGAGGACCAGTTTGTGACCAAGTTCAGGTATCCTTGCATGAGATCGTACAGAGTGTCCAGGAGCTTTCCTCTGACGATGAGGGCTACATCATCCGCATAGGCAATAACCCGGCATCCTCTCCTTTTCAACTACTCCAAGATGTCGTTTATTACGACTATCCAGAGAAAGGGGGAAAGGACGCCTCCCTGCGGGGTGCCTCTGCTCACTTTACGCTGGTCAGAGGTATTTCCCCATTCCGCTATGACAGTTCTGTCGAACAACATGCGAGAGATGAGCCCAACTAAGTGGCTCTCGACTCCAAGCTTAGTTAGCGCTCTTACTATCGCCCCAGGTAACACATTATTAAAAGCCCCCTCGATATCAAGGAAGGCCCCGACTACAAAGTTTTTTTCCTAAGAGACTCCTCAATGACTTTAACAATTGAGTGCAAGGCAGATTCCACGGATCTACCTTTTATGTACGCATGCTGAGAGAGGCTCAATCGCTCTCGAGGAATCCTGTTTCTTATATACAGGTCAATGAGCCTCTCAAAAGTCTTCAGTAAGAAGGAGGAGAGGCTTATTGGCCTAAAGTCCCTCGGAGACACATGAGAGCTTTTTCCTGCTTTGGGGATAAAGGTGACCCTCACCCTCCTCCAGGCCCCCGGGATGTACCCCCTTTCTAGGCAGCTCGCATAGATTGGGGTAAGCCAGCAACACGAGACCTCGACAGCCTTTTGCAGCTGCGCTGGAATAATGCCATCCGGTCCGGGGGACTTGAAGGGCTTGAAAGAGTCAATCGCCCAAAGCAGTCGGCGTTTCTCCAGTAGTTCACCGGAGAATGTTGGGTAGCCAACTGTACCGACACCGGTAGGCTCACACGGTGTGGGGTTTGCTGGGAAATGAGTGTCAAGGAGTAGCTTAAGCGACTCCCCTCCGCTCATGGTCCAGTTTCCCTCTTCGTCCCTCAAGAATCCCAAAGGTACAGGACTCCTCGCAAGGATTCGCCTAAATCGAGACGATTCGTGACAACCTTCTACTACTTCACAGAAATTACCCAGTCCGACCTTGTAGAGTTCCCAGTCGGAGTGTTGTCCACTCTTCCTGGCTTTGTTGAAAAGGCGCCTGCTCGACGTCCTAAGTTCCGAGAGCTCCATCGTCCACCATTTCGGTCGGACTTTGCCCGAGCGCCCGCTCAGCGGGCATGAGCTTTCAATGGCACACCTACAGGCTGATGTAAATTTCTCTACCGAGTCCTCAATCGAAATTTCAGTGCTTAAGTTTACCGGAGGGGCCTCTGGGAGTAGTTCCCGCAATTTTTGGATGTAGAGGTCCCAATTTGTTCTCCTAAAATTCCTATAGGGGATAATTTTGGGACGATCTTCGTCCAGATAAAACTGAATATATCTATGGTCCGAGAAGGAGTGATCCTGAAGAACCTTCCAATCGGAAATACGGGATAGTAAAGAAGACGAAGCAAGGGTAAGGTCGAGGACCTCTTGCCTGGCCGCAGTGATAAAGGTCGGTTCGTTACCTCTATTACAAATAGCTAAGTCCTCACTTAGAATATAATCAAAAAGAGACTCACCTCTCGCGTTGATGTCCGAGCTTCCCCAGCACTAGTGCCTCGAGTTTGCGTCGGATCCAATGATAATATCGACTTTTCATCTCCTCACTTCGGCTATGATCTCACGCAGCAATAGTGGAGGTGGTTCCACCTCGTCCTCATGCGCCATATATGCGGAAACAAGCCAGAGCTCTCTGGCGCCGTCCTCCAAGCTAACCGTCACAATGTCCTCATTTGCTGAAATTAGGTAAAATTAGTGCTTTGAATTCGTTTCTGATGAGCATACAGGATCTTGGTCTACCTGCTTGTTTCTGCACCATCAGCTTAAATTTGGGCGTCCTAATCCCGGATATACCGTTACTACCCAGCCACGGCTCCACCTTGCTCAAGGTGGATGAGAAGGTTTGCGGACGCCGCCTTAGAGTGTTGGAGATTTATCTTCAGGATCTTCATCCTACAAAGTTTTCTCCAGCCACGCCAGTTCGGCGTCCTCGTTGACCGAGGCTAGAAGCCTCTCTTCCTCCAACCTGTCATAAAACCGTCCGATACTGATGACGGATCCCTCGGATTTTTCTCCCTCTTGAGATCTCTGTCTCTTAAGGGCTGCATGAGATGCACTCGCATCTCCTTTGGTCGAACCCTTTGTACAGCCATCCAGACCACATAGCACCCCTTTGGCCCACTCGAGCGTTTTAGCATGTTTCTCAGACAACTGAGAAACATCCTGACCGCCGTAGCGTGCCAAAATCTTGGTTGCCATGCGTCTGTCTGAGTACGCCTTTCGACCCGAGGAAGCGTGCCGTTTGGGATTTTCAGTAGGCTGCGTTTGGGGAGCCTTCGAGGACGCACCAGGAAAGCTAGGTGAGGAGCCCGAACTGGTGCTGGCGATTCCGTCGAGCACCCCCCTAAACTGCTCACTCAACCCTGCCCCCTGCGTAAAGACCCTAGGTGAGGAGCCCGAACTGGTTCTGGCGATTCCGTCAAGCACCCCCCTTACTCAAGTAGCATACTGGTGTATAAATTGGTGTAAATTTATGGATTTTGGTACAAATCTGATTAGATTGAATAAAAAAAGAACGTTTTGGTGTATTTGTTATTCCACCAGTATTTCTTTCAAATCAAAATTTTACCTTTAACATTTTGGTACTATTTATTTATTGAGATAAGTACGAAAACTACACCAGCTCCTAAAATGCGCCACTTTTTTCATTTGGTTCACAAATAGCTCCACGTTAACAAATGCCATTAAAATTATTCAGGCGACATTCTGAGTAGTGATGTGCTGAATTCTCGGTACCCAATACTTGAAAAAAAAATTCGGTACCCAATACTTCCTTTTCGGTACCTTTCGTCATTATATCTGTGCCGTTCAATTAAAGTAACTTAAGTCACTTTAGATGGTTTGACTTTGAATTAAAAAAAAATCAGTTTCCTTTGAAATTGTTTTATATTTTAATTAAGATTCTATTATAGGGGCATCTTGAACTACATCTTTGGCTAGTTCAACGTTAAAATATTGTTTAAGAATCCAATGAAATGTGGCTTTAAAGGGAAAAGGACCTATCTCGACATAGGCTACTTTTGGGGGTAAAAATTATTGATATTTTATAAGACATAATGTACAAATAAGACGGTCCTTTCTCAAGAGATGAGCAATGTGTTTGTATGTATGTAGTTAAGTGAAGCAAGTATAATGTGTGCGTCGAACAAGGCAGGCAATTAATAATGATCAAGGCGAATTTAATAAGGTGGTGTTAGCCGTATATAAGTAAAAAATTACATTTACAAATTATACGCAGATATTCATACTGTCATTAGTATGAACTACAACAAACACGTAATTTTGATGTAATGTCCTCCACGGCGAAAAATTCAGATACGCCGGTAACACCACCTTATTAAATTCGCCCTGATACTGATGTCGCAAAACACACTCTCGCCTTCTTTTACTTATCGCAACCGTCTTTCCAATTGCAATAGTTCTGGTGGCAATATTATTTATTTTTAATAGCTGACACTATATGTATGTGTACATATAACTCATATTTTTGGCTGTTGCGCGCTTTTATTAGAAATTCCAAGATTTCGGTACCGAGCATCGAAAGTATTTGATACTTTTTAAATCGGTACCGAGTATCGATCAATACTTAAAAGTAGCGATTCAGCACATCACAAATTCTGAGAGCAATTGACAGTGGACCAAAGAATTCACCAAAAAATGAATATTGAATACACCACACAGTAGCTTTGTTTCTTTACAGATAGGTGCATTTACACAAGGTAGTGTTAGCCGAATATAAGTAAAAAATTACAAAAGCAAATTACAAGAAACACATAATTTTCACGTTATGCGGTGAAAAATTCAGCTGTTGCTCCAACATTAGAGAGATTAGGCACAGCTACTTTGATTTGCTTCTTTTACATATTTTTGTATTTTTTGATAAAAATGGGCGATTTATTAAATTTGATAAAGTGTGGCAAAACCTGAGTATTTGTGAACAATTTTTAAACATAAAATGCGATTAAAAATTCGCAGCAAATACATATGTTCAGTTGTCAAAAGCATCGGTCAGGTGTTTACTAGCTAGTTTCTGCTAGTTTGCGTTTCTTGACTTTCTATATTTCACTCGCTGTGAGCGTAATTCTGTAATTCTTCCCATTCTTCTTCCTGATAATGATCTGCTAGGAAAGTAAAGAAACAAAGCTAGTGTGTGTGTACATAATACACTGCCTGTTTTAATATGAGCTAATTATACATACCGCAAGTAAAGCTGCTATCAGTGTTGCCGTTTTGATAAATTGGTAGTTTCATTTCAGGGCTGTTCGAAATGTCAAAAATGCATTGAGCTGTTGTTGCATAGTATTCGTTTATTAGAACATTTGTAAAAATTTTAAATAAATTTTGTCGAATGGCGGTAATACAATGGTGATGTGAAAGTAGAAAAGCGTACTGAAAGCGTGCTAAAATGGCCTAAAACTCGTACCGAAATATTAAGCTTATGTTGCTGATATTCCGATTTTATTGCATCATGGTTAAATGAAAACAAATAAATAAAAATAAAATTGCGCGAGCACAGTAATAAATTTTTTTTGTTACCAAATATAAAATGTTTATATCGATTGTACTTTTTTTACATTTTAGACATAAAATAATTGATATAAATTGAATTAATCTCAAAGATTCATACTTTTGCATGAAGTAAAATCAGAAACGAAATAAAATATCAATATCTGATGATTAAAAGAAATTGGTAGTTTGGAAACTGATTTGGTAGGATTTTTTGTTCCTCAAATATTGTCGAGTGGTAACACTGGTTGGTATATTTAATACACCAGTGGTGAAATATGCATCAATAAGGCACCCCTACACGCTTAAAGTTTGTTTGGGTACTAATGATTCAACATCATGCCTTCACAAATGCAGCTATAAGTAGCATAGTATATAACGGGTGATTTTTTTGAGGTTAGGATTTTCATGCA
>NW_023467362.1:0-6667 GCF_013731165.1 Rhagoletis pomonella
TGTGCACATGACAATTAAAGTAAAAAGGGCGATGTGCTTATGCTACACCTTCCCTCTTAAAAAAAATAGATATATATATTTGTAGTCAACTATATATATCTATTTTACTGATTCAGTGAACCGCTTGATGTTTGTTTGGGTTGACAAAATTTTAATCGTTTTAGGATCTTGTTACCATTGTTTTGTTACGTGTTTTCCTTTTGTTTTTTTTTTGTTTGTTTGTATATTTTATGTGATATTTGATTTTGTTTTCTTTTGGCTTGTGCCGTATATAAGGTTGAGTAAATTGGAATGCTTATGTGTATTATTATTTTTTTTCTTTTTTTCTAAATTATTATTATGGATAAAGTGGCATGCTTATTTTTAAAGGTTTTAAATTGGTTTAAGCCTATTTTTATGAATTACGATTTCCTTTTTTGTTTTTATTGCTATCTCCTATGCTATGTGGAATTAAAGTATAGTTGTTATTTTTATCAATGGTTTTAACTTTATAGTGTCCTGTATATCTATTCTCTAACTTATGGGAGGCCTCTTCTTTAACTAATACTAAATCTCCTATTTTAATTTCCTTACTATAGCTATTTTTGTCATAATTGGATTTTTGCTTTTCTTTAGCTTCTTGAATTAATTTGCTTGCTCTTTGCTGTGCTATTTGAAGTTTGTATTTTACTTCTTTGTCATACGCCTCATGGTTGTATACCGGGCTAATTTCATTTTCTTCCAAAAATTCATAATTTGGTGGTTGTTTTGCGAATATTAGTTCGAAAGGACAATAATTATGTGTTGTTGATGGCGTTGTATTGTAACAATAAGCGAAATACCTGAGGTATTCATCCCAATCGTCTTTGTCACTGGATATGTATGCACGCATATATTCGTTGAATGTCCGGTGACTGCGTTCTACAGTACCCAAAGTCTGGTGATGGTACGGTGTAGAAGTTTTATGCGCAATTTTTAACAATTTACACAGTTCTTTGAACAGGCTATTTTTGTATTCTGTGCCCATGTCTGTTAAAATTGTTTTCATTTGGCCATAAATCAGGATGAAATGCTCGAATATGGCTTTAGCGACAGTTATTGCATGTTTGCTTGGAACTGGAATCGCTACCAAATATTTGGTTAGATCGCATATAATGGTAACTGCATATTCGTTTCCATTTATCGACTTTGGCAATGGGCCGACTGTGTCGATTTGTACAATATCAAAAGCCTTCGGAGGTGTTTCTGTTATTGTCATTGGTTCTTTGATATGTTTATTAATTTTATTTTTCTTGCAGTGGATGCAGTTCTTTACATATTTTCGTATGTCATTTTTCATATTCAGCCAGCTATATTTCTGCTTGATTTTATCTGTCATGCGATTTATTCCTGGGTGGCCACCACTAATAGGATCGTCATGATATTTGTGCAGAATTTCTTTAATTTTCCCGGGATTTGTCACACATATAACCTCTGGGGTTAGAGCGATTGTTAACTTTTTGAGAACTTTATTTCCCATTTCCATAAATTTGCCTACTGCAGTATAATTCTTTTTAAACAATTTGTCCCCTAAGGACAACTGTACTTGTACAAGTCCTAAATTGCCGGCTTCTCTTTCGAGCCTGGTAAAGAATTGTCCTAAGTCAATCTTATCCTCAACAATTAGGTTTCTTGTATCAAAATTGCTACAAATTTTCTTTCCTTTTTTGAAATATAATTTCGGAGGATTGAAAACGAGCTCGACATGTCTTTTTACTTCAAATTTATTTAGCGCTTCGTAAATTTTGGGGTTCTCTTTGTGACTTTCTTTGACTTCAGTTTTATTATTGGTCTTTTTAGCTGCTGATCTTGTTGTTATTTTAAATATTTTGTTTGCTTCCACTGACATATCTTTTAAATTTGTAATGGTTATGCGGGATAATGCATCCGCGATATGATTTTCTTTACCAGCTATATACTCCACCTCAAAATCGTACTCTTCTAAATCCAATCTTACTCGTGTCAGCTTAGATGAAGGACTTTTCATTGAAAATAGGTATGTTAATGGGCGATGGTCGGTTTTTACTAAGAATTTTCTACCATAGACGTATGGTCTGAAGAAGGTTATGGCCCAATGGATTGCTGCCAATTCTTTTTCTATTGTTGCTTTATTTATTTCACCTTTTGTGAATGACCTGGATGCGTAGGCAATTGGTAACTGTTTGCCATCATGTTCTTGGCTAAGGACTGCTCCACAAGCATACCCACTAGCATCTGTCGTTATGCAAAATTTTTTACCGAAGTCTGGGTATTGCAAAAGTGTTGGACTAATTAATGCTTCTTTTAAATAGACAAAGGCTTTTTGGCATTCTTCTGTCCATTCAAAAGTAACATTCTTTCTGCAAAGCCTAGTTAACTTTCTTGAATGTTCTGCAAAATTTGGTACAAATCTTCTGTAATAATTACAGAAGGCTACAAATCTTTTAACTTCGTCAGCTGTTTTTGGTGTTGGGTAATTTTGAACTGTTTCAAATTTGCTTGGGTCGGGTAATATTCCCTTGTTTGTGCATTTATGTCCTAAATATGTTACCTCTTGGCTGAAAAATAAACATTTATCTGGATGTAATTTTAAGTTGTATTTTCTGCAAGTAGAGAACACGTCTCTTAAATTTTTTAGCATGTGGTTTTCTGAACAACCTAATACAACTAAATCATCCATGTAGAGAAATGCTTGGGATGGTTTAAGGCCAGCGAATGCTAATGTCATCATTCGTTGGAATGAATTTGGGGCTACTTTCAATCCATATGGTAATCTTTTGAATCGATATGTGCCATTTTCAGCAGTGAATGAAGTAATGTCCCTAGAGTCTGGGTGTAATTCTATTTGATGAAAACCTGACATAAGGTCTAGGCATGAAAAATATTTTGCTCTTCCAAGTTGATCTAGAATGTCATCAATTCTTGGAAGGGGAAATTTATCTGCTGCTAATTTTTTATTTACTTGTCTGTAGTCAACAACCAATCTCCATCTTTTTTCTGTGTTTCCCGGAAGTGATTTTTTAGGAACTAATAAGACTGGACTATTATATTCCGAAATTGAAGGTTCTATGATATCATCTTTGATTAGCTTATTTATTTGTTTAGTTATTTCTCCTTTTTGTGTTTGGGGTAATCTATAATTTTTAATGTAAACGGGGGTGTCATCCTTCATATATAATTTTTGTTTATACAAATTATTAGAAGTGATTGGTTCTGTTTCTAGTGCAAATATATCTATGAATTCTGTGCAAAGTGGTGTTAATTGAGCTTTAACAAAATTCGGAAAATTTTTGGTTAATCTTTTTAATTTTTCTGTATCTGTGCAACTTTTACTGTGTGTGTGGTTGATTTAATTAGTGTATAATCATCTAAATTTTCAGTATTAATTTTATAATTTTGAATAGTTGTGTTGTTATGTGTTGTGTTAATAATTCTAACGAAAGATTGCTCGTTATTTGTAATGGTATTTGCGATATAAATGCCATCGGATAGTTGTTGGTGTGGTATGAAAATGTTTTTGTTGTTTGTATTTATTTTAATTTGTCTAATAACTTCCGATCTAGCTGGAATTGTGATTGTGTTGACGGACAGACAGTTTGTTAGATTCATTGTTATTGTTTGAGGGAAATCATATGGTCTAAGGATTAGTTTATCCTCTGTTTTTCCATAATCTAGAATACAATTGTATTTCTTTATGAAATCTAGGCCTATTATTCCATCACATGGAATAGGAAAGTTGTCTTCTACAACATGAAATTTATGATAAATTAGAAGGTCATCGCCTTTTAGATCTGCTTTGATTGTGCCTAAAGTGCTAGTTATTCCCTGACCAATGCCTTTCAAATCTGTGATTTGTTCAGTATTTATTTTTTCTTTATTATTTATTTGCTGTTTTTTAATTATGGAGATATCGGCTCCAGTATCAATTAAAAAATTTGAGTATGAATTGTTTAATGATGTTCTTGTAGATATATAGCTGTTTAAATTTAGATTAAGTACGCATATTTTTCTTTTTGTTAATTTTGAAGTGGAGTTTCCTGGTTTTCCGTTGCGGTTATGGCGCGCACATTACGGTTCTGGTTGTAGGATCTATTGCCGTTTTGGGCTTGTGATCCTCTCCGGTTATTATTGTTGTTGTACGACCGCGAGTTATTGTTATATCTCGGTTGTGGTCTGAATCTCCGATTTTGGTAATTTCCATAGTTGTTACTACGGTAACCTCCACGGAAATTACTCCTGTACTGACCTTGCTGTCGTACATTTAAGATCGTATTTGAGCTGCCAGTGATTTCGGTACAACTATTAGTGAATTTCGATATTGCGTCGTTCATCGTTGTGAACGTACCTGCTTGCATAATCATTTTAACCTTGTCATTAGAGCAGTTTTTACACATGGCTTTAACTGCTGCCTGTGTTGAATATCTTGTGGCCAAGTCTGGGTTTAATCCATCAGAGATATATGCTCCTTCTAACGACCTTGTGATTTTTTCAATCTCTGCTGTGTATTGGTTAGCCGTTTTGCTACGCTGTTGGATGTTCAGTAGTTTAGCGGTCAAAACCTCCACTGATTCTCCCTTTATTGCGGTATGTAATTTGGTTCTTATTTGGGCGATTGTGGTCTCATTACTGATAAAATTTCTTGCTGTACCTTTCAGCTTTGTTTTTATCATGGTAATGGCCAATGCCTCGTGTGTATCCTTGATTTGCTCGAGTATATCAAGTGCATCTAGGAAGCTATGCAGATTTTCTGGTTTACCATCAAACTCTGGTAGTACTGACGAAGCAGTTTTGATAAATTCTACTACGGTTTGTGGCATTGTGACGTGTATTATCGGTATTTCTATTTTAAGTTCTTCCACCGGTGTGGCTTGAGTTAATGAAGGTGAGTTGGTTCGGCTAGGAACACGTTCAGACAGAAGTAGTACAAAATCTATTTGAATTTCTTCTTTTGTTGTATTTGGTACATCAAATTCTAGATTGTGTCTAGCTAGAGAAGATACAAGTTTATCTCGTACGGCGGAGAAAAATTGGTAAGCTTCTCTTTGATGTTCTTCGGTGAGTATGTTATTTACGGATTCGATCACCTGCCTTATGCCATTTAGAGCTTCTAAAATTATATTCAGATGCTTTGTTATGGTTTCTGGTGATATTGGAGCACTTTTGTTTATGCACTTATACGATTTATTAGCTTTAATTTTTTCTTCCAATAATGTGTCATGGATGTCTTTCCACTGATTCATTTCTATTGGGAAAGTTACACGCGTTGTTGCACATTGTTTAATTGTCTCAATTTATTTTTAATATAATTTTTTATCAAAATTGCAATTGCAACAATTAAACATGTAGCTACACATGCAAAAGCAGTCAACCACTTATCGGAAACTTCTTCCGCGTTTTCTACAATAGAATGTGGTTCATATTTGACTACTTTAGTTTCATAGGTTTTTTTCACCTGAGGTTTCTTTTCCTACCTCATAACCTGTTATTCCTATTAATATTCCGTTTAGTGCAATTTTCCACCAAGTCATGTTTGAAAGAAAATAAAATTTCGATTTTAATATTTTATTTTTATTTATTCATAAACTCGTCATTTAATGTACAAATTTTAATATTCTTCAGGGAATGTTTTCCTTATTAATCTATTTACTTCTTCTGCCAATGTGGAAGGATATACTAAGTCTTCCATAGTGGGTTCCCTACCCATACCTATACGTAACCAAAATTGTTTTAAGTGATTTAAATGGGATCTGTTACTTCCCCTAATTCGTGATCTTGATCTACGAGTTTCTGAGTTTTCACACTCTAGATCATCTACAATTTTGTTTATTGCCTCGTAGTCAAGATCATCGGGCAATGCACTATCCATGAGAAAAAGGTTATTAAAAGTATATGAATTTTAACATAAGCGTTCAAATTTACTTTAAAAATTTATTGTTTAAAAAATTTTTATTCTTTATTTGTGTTTTAACATTTTTAATTTCCTCTTGTAATTTTAATCTTTTATCTGAGCTATTAGCAAAGTTAAGTTGTTGATATAACTTTGCTAATTCTACTCGGCTTTTTACTTTTCTTCCTGCCCTTTTTCTTCTATGTACAATTTGTGGGGCAGGAATTTCTGGGATATCTTCTGTTTTATTTAGTTTGTTTCTTTTCCTATACTCTTCAATATTAATCGGTTTAGGTCCGATTTTTTCGGATTTGCGACTCTCGAGGATCTGTTTTGTACCTTCAATAAGTGTGTCTACACACTTTTGAAAAAGTCTATTGATTTCTTTATGATATTTTTTATCAGACTCCTCTTCGGTCGAAATCCTTTGCATTATTTTTATTGTACCGAGAGAGAAGAGAGAAAAAAAATTTCAATAATTAATTTTTAACCTTTACCCCTAAGCAAATTACTGCTATTTAGATGGCGGCCATAAGGCGTGCCAGAGTTTTCTAAGAGGTTTATATTCTTTTTATTTATTAATCATTTCAAAAAATTTTTTTTTTTTTTTCTACCTTACGCTGCCGTTTTGTCTCCAAATTTCCAATATTTGCCGCCAGTCATATCACGAAATTATCAATATTTGCTGCCAGTCATATTACCAAATTACTAATATTTGCTGCCAGTCATATTACCAATATTCCACTTCGTCGTCGCGCGTCGTCGATGTCTTCTATTTTTGGG
>NW_023467363.1:0-6666 GCF_013731165.1 Rhagoletis pomonella
GGCTGGAACGCCCTAGGTTCCAGTCCGCGCCTATTTTCGATTGCAAAAATTTTTTCGAGGTTGCCACTTGGGCGGCTGGAACGCCCTAGGTTCCAGTCCGCGCGTATTGATCGATTTCAAAAATTTTCGAGATTGCCACCTGAGCGGCTGGAACGCCCTAGGTTCCAGTCCGCGCCTATTTTCGGTTGCAAAAGTTTTCGATATTGCCACTTGGGCGGCTGGAACGCCATAGGTTCCAGTCCGCGCGTATTTATCGATTTCACAAATTTTCGAGATTGCCACCTGAGCGGCTGGAACGCCCTAGGTTCCAGTCCGCGCATGCGCTTTAATTGTTAGATTTCATGTTCAAGGTGCGGTCTGAAAGCACAACTTTCTAAGCTGCACTGTTCGAGCGGCTGGAACGGCCTAGGTTCCAGTCCGCGCCTACGCTTTGGTTGGTGAACATCATAGTTTAGTTCCAGTCCGCGGCTATGCTAAGAGTTGGCTTAAGCACGGCTGATACGCCGCTGTCTCTCTAGGTCCCTCAGTTCCTTCAAAATCGAAATTAGTGTATCGCTGGTTGATGCCCATTCGCTGGTTCATTTCACCATATAGTCGACTACTGACTGTGGCGTAAACACCCCTCCAACGGCAAGTTTAAGTTGGTTCATCTGCCGATGGAAACGAGGGCACTCAGAGAATACGTGGTGGACATCTTCTTCCACGCCACTTAGACAGAAGTCGCAGTACGGGTCGTGCTCATGTTTGAATTTAAACAGGTATGCCTTAAAACAGCCATGACCACTCAATAACTGGCTCAGATAAAAATCTACTTCGCCATACGTTCTATTAAGCCAGGATACCAGGTTTGGTATGCAGCGATAGGTCCAACGACCTTTAGTCGTACTATTCCACCTGTTTTGCCACTCCGTAACGCTGCTTTGCCGGGCTTGATGTCGGTCTAATTGAGTTAGAGTATGCCGCGTGGATGCAAGGACCGTCGATTCTCTTGCTAGTATATCTACGGGTACGTATATACATTTGTATGTAGTTACCTTACATACATACTAGAGGTATACGCCGCCGAGCCACGCCGCCGCCGCCGTCGTTTTTTGTCATTCCTGACGCCGATATTTTCGTAGCTCGGCGGCGGCGTTCGGCGCCTAAAGAATTTTGTACAAAATTTTCATGATGTATGCACATTGAAATACATCGTCTGAAGGAACTAAATACTACTAGTATAAAAACACAATTTTACATTTTTAAAGGAGTTGCTTTTGCATAATTTGGGCCAATGGAAAATAATATGATCTCCTTTATTTTTCCAATAAAAGCATAGCTTTGAAAAAACATAGGTAACATATTTTTATATCGAAAGCGTTTATCACAGTCACATTAGGGTCGAATACTGGTAATCTAACAATTTTTTTTCTGCACTAGACAATTCTTTTCAATAATACAACAATACTACTTTTTTATACACATACTACAACAACAAGTTATAACACATCAAAAAGTTTAACGAGAATATCTGCTCAATTATTGGAGATAAAACAAAGACAAGTTAATTTTCCTGTGTATTTTTTTAAATATTTTAAACAGACTTTCAATAAAAAGCAAGCACGTTTTTTGCTAATTTTTACATTCGCAAGTTATTTTATTCAGGGGACCCACATACGTATACGAGTACTACGTGGCTGTGTGAAAATTACGTTAGCATTCCTTAGTGGTGGTCAAACCCCAGGAAGGTTTAGCTCCCTCGCATCGCAATGTTTTCTACACAGGGTTAAAGTTCCCCCTTTTTGGTAATAATTAGTATTCTTTTTCATTACATTCGGTTCTCCTTAGAAACATTTGGGGCTTAATATTTTAGTGGAAATTTTAACCATCTATAAGGCATTTTTTAAACAGTAATTTAACAGAACAGTTGATAAGAAAATTTATTGATAGCGACATAAATTACCCTAATAACTTAACTTTTTAAATGTTTTATTTCTTTAAATTTAAATAGAACACACGGATCCGAAGAGAACATAGAGAGCCATGTGTGTATGTATGTATATACCTCAGACCTTCTTCTGTTCGCCCATCCATCAGCGCCAGACACTCCACATTTTAATTCAAGTAGGGAGTAACGTAATTTAAAGTAAAAACTAATTCAATGAATGAATTAAATAGAATTATAATCTTAATTGGCATGGCGAATGCCTAACGCTGACGAGATGACATGATAAGCTTAGTATCCTCATGGCTCTTTTGAATCTATGCGCAGTAGCGCCGGCGTCGCCGCCGCCGCAAAGCCTGTCGGCGTAAACCTTCTACCCAGTAGAAATTCAATGCATGCGACATCGCTTTTGGTGGCATGAGCTTGGTGCTGTGTATACATGTGTGTGTAAGAATTTCCAAATAATTTGCGAAAATCCCCTTATACAGAATAAACATAAAACCTAAATGTAGTTGCGTTCGATGACAAAATTAGCCAACACCAGCCAACAATCAAAATCAAGAGCGTAAGCGAAAATTCTCTCCCAAAGAGAAGAAAAAGCCAAAAAGTAAACGAACAGGAAATTAGCCACCACTTGCAAAAACCGGAAGAAGAAGACACACCAGCTGACTTTGTTTATGTTTTATTTGTAAACAAACGGAAATTCATGTTGCCTCCATGGAAGAAAAAAGGAAAGTGAACGTTCAATGTTCGCCAGGAGCATTTCTAGAAGTAAAAACTAGTTGGCACTATCGTAAAGTCACATAGCAGGTAGCCAAAAAGCATATAAATACCAAAACTCGAAAAATGCAATTTTGTTTGTTTACAAAAATTGCAACCATATGTTTTGTGATCATATGTTTTCGTGTTGGATAATTTTTGCTGACTAAAATTTTGCCAGTACAAAATGAACGCTTCTCTTGCATCAAAATGAACGCTTGCTCTCTCAATTTTTGTGTGTTGGATAATTTTTTGTCGTTATCGAACGCCATCCAGTAAAAATTTGGAAAAACTTTTGCAAATTTTTGACTTGTCGAACGCAACTTGTATGCTATGCACTTATGTAAAGCGCCACGAAGACAATCAAATACAATATATTTTGCTTAACTGCCCATCCTTCGTTGCACGAAAAACTTGTGCGCTTAACCGAAAAAAGCACTTAAGCGAATTTTCTTTACTACTTCAATGGGGAAGGTATCCGAATCCCTATGAAACCAAATAGGAGGAGCATTTACCACGTAGAAATTACTGCAAGAGAAATTTTTTCCGAATGGTATCTAATTATCTATATAACTACATAAAATAATTGCCGTTTTCGTTGTTCTGCGAGATGAGCAAAATAAATAATAGCTTATAAAATTAGGGTAAGTGTAGAGCCAGTGCAGGTAAACGTAATACTTTCTTTGATAATTGATAATAGTTGCAAATTTTTAAGGCAGGTATCGCTAATGTGCAGGTATGTTGAATGCATCTATCGGAGCAGTTTCCTTATAAATTTTAAAAATAATGCCACTGATGCGCATTTTGGGGTAGGTATCTTAAATGTGCACTTAAGCACAAAGGCAGCAAAGCAAAATATACTGTAAATACGTCAAGCATTGCGTATGTGTGAGTGAGGTGCGCTCGTGTCTTGCCCGCAAACATTCAAATAAACGCGTCAATCACCACTTTGTATTGTGACTACGCAGCGTTCGTTTGTTAGCATGCTGTCATTGGATGAGTATTTGTTGTTATTTATTATATCATTTATGGCATAATTTTATATGTTATGTGTTATAAAATAATATTTATTACATTTCATAAAGGTAGTAAGTAAGCAGTGATAATGATCAATCAAACGAAGAAAAAAATTATTTTTCTTGACCGCGCACTTGCTCACCTCGACGATCAGAAGGCAAGTGAGCTTGTTTTTTGTAAAGCATAACGCGAGACGATCAAATAAACAGTCATCAAATTCAAATATCAAAATTTTTTGATTTTCATCAAGCATAGCCGAAAACGAGTCGGTGTAGAGTACGTGTAGCCGACAAAAGCCGACGACACCAATACACTTAATGCGTTGATAAAAATATTTGGTCGTCTCCGTGGCGCTTAAGCTTTAAATTTTAACGTTTTCGCAGCTCCCTATGTTTGTCTTATCTTAAGCAGGGAACGTATATGAATGAGAAGGCGCATTTTTAGTGTGAACTAATTGTCGCCCATGATTCAATAATACAAGGTTAGATAATTATTGACAGCCGCGGTTTGACACTCCCTTACAAAAGGTTGCATTTACGAAGGACGGAGAAAAGGGAAGATTGAAATCTCTTGGTGTGAAAATGGTAGTAGAAAAGTACGCAATTAGTAGTGAAATTCCCTTTGTAAATTCTAATGTGTTTTCAGGAAATCTGGCATTTTAACGAAATATTGAACGTAATATTGATATATCTACGTGATTACGTAATTTATGTGCTATTTAGCTGTATAAAAACTGCATTAAGACTCAAAATTAAAATAAAACTACTATAAGATTGATGTAAACATCCAATTTAAAAACAATTTATGTTTTTATAAGTTAAATACCGTTCATATGCATATACAAATAGCATATTGCACAAAAGCGTATACTTCTATTTCACACCAAAGCTACACTTTTTCCAAGCAAATTTGCAAAGAAGCAACACCGTGCCGCTGCTAAGGGACCGGTGCGAGAGAAACAACTGTCAGTTTATCGAACCTTGTATTATTGAATTATGATTGTCGCCAAAAATTTTGAGTTACGGTCGAGCAAATACACCACTCGGTGACGAAATGCACCACTCATCGACGGAATGTCGGCTGCCACCATCAGTGATCGGACTTAAAATAAATTTGTGTGGTAGAATCTGGAAAAAAATGTAGATTTCAAAAAAATGTGGTAGATCTCAGAAACACATTCCTAAAACAAAAGTCCAATGCAAAGTAAGATAAACCAGTTGTATACACGATAGAAATTAGAAAATTTTAGTTGACAAAAAGAAGTACACGCAAAGGATTTCACAAAAATGTATTGAAATATTATAATTTTTCAAAAGTGCCAAATTGAAAAATTAAGTGCCATTTGAAGTAAAATACGGCCATAAATGGCACATTTTGAACCAAGTTGGCAGCCCTGTGTACAATCTGTTTCTTCTGAATAGTCGTGTGCCATGGGATGGTAGAGGTAAACGGAAAATAATTGTCTATAATTAACATACCGAAGTGGTCAAAAGGCTTAGGCCCAATTTCAGATGGCCTACTTAAGTAGAGATTGTTGATTAACTTTCATTATTCATTTTCAGATCATACATTTAAACTGAACTTAAATGGCCAATATTGGCTATTTAAATATGAGATATGTGTTCGTCCAAATAACCAAGATTGATTGGTTGTTTAATCAATCCCACCAAATCCCACCAAAAAACAATCAGCTGTTCAGCACAAAAAGTAAACAAACAAGCAAATGCAACAACAATTTCAAGGAACAAGCAGCAGTGCTGTCAATTGATTGACATATTTAAATAAAGTTGATATGAAACCCAACGAAAGCTAAATGGAATTTAAACCGCAATCCACAATTAAACTTAAGTGACGTTTAAATATTCATTTGAAATTGGCCCTTATGGCCCGTTGTTCAATGTCTGATTAACACAAATCGGAAGCTCCGGTTAAATACAACAACTGCTTTATCAATCACATGTTATTTGCATGATGTCGAAATCTTCGATAATGATGTACTGGTGATAGCCATACATTGAACAACGGGCCCTTACCTTAGATGAAAATGCTTCAGTTTGAGATAGGCTTTATATTTAAAGAACTTTTCTATCTAAAGCAACAAAATAAAATCTTTATACCAGCTGTTTTCATTATAAAGGTTTGCTCAAGCAGCAGCGGTATGGGTACCGCGTGTTATAACTCCGTATGGCATGTTTGCTCATGTATGGTTATACATACCCTGCAGAAAATCTGACTAGCCTAGAACTAGCGTAGAACTAACCTTTTGCCGACAGTACCAGTTTTAGCTCAATACCCAAGCAATGCTTTCAACTGTCCAGTCATCCAGTCCAGGTGATGTCATTGGCGGGGGCAATTGTCGCCCAGTGCATTTCATTGCAACCAGTTTTTAACCGGTTCCATTTTGGACAGTTTTTTTTTATAAGAAAACGTTTTTGCGATTCGATTTTTGGATATTTTTTCGATTTTCTTTTCTTTTACAGATTCCGTTTTTGTTACATATTTTATTTAAAAAATATATATATATTGTAAGCTGCACGCAACAATTTAAATTCATTAAATTTGAAAACTCACAACTGCCTCCACCGCGATCAACGATAATTGAGTCGGAGGTCTTCTCGCTGAGCTACTTTCGTATTGTGCGAGTAGTAAGCATTTGCACATTTACAACGCAAGTTTCAACTGTCCCGCTCTGCATTCCTTTTGCACTAGTTCAGAGATAGTTCTGAGATATGTAGCTCGGAACTAGCGCTTTGTCAGACTGTCTGTAAATTTTACTGCAGGGTTTTTTTTTTTTATATTTTTTTTTTTACGAGCAGGAAGCATCGAAAGCCTATACCCGTCAGTGTGGGACTTTACCCCGAACTAAACCTCCTACTGTCCGAGTACCGAACCCCCCGGTACCACCGTCAAGTATTTCGTCGGGAGGCGGGTACTTAGTCCTGGGCTACGCCTAGTAGGCTTTGCTA
>NW_023467364.1:0-6666 GCF_013731165.1 Rhagoletis pomonella
TTTTTTCTAATTTTATTGGTATACCAATTTTTTGGTGCAAACTTATATTTTCTGGGCTATGGAGGGGAAAAGGGGGAATTTTCGTTAATTTAAAATGGTGTATTTCGAAAAATCCTGACCGAATTTAAAAAATCGTTGGAAAGGTAAACAAAATCCCTTTTATCTAATATGCACATTTATATACTTTACGTGCATAAATTTTAAGAAAACTCATTTAATAGAAAAATATTTTATTTTTCTACTAATATACCAGTTTTACTAAAAAATATGTGTAAATAACGATACACCAAACTATAATAGTTAAATAGAGCATAACAATTTTTCGAAATATAGAAATTTTAAATTTTCGAAAATTCCCCCTTCGCCACGAATATATGTTTGCATCAAAAAATTTTTGTACCAGTAAAATCAGAAAAAAAGGGCAGACCACGCCCACTTTATCGGTTTGTTCTACCTTAACGGGCCGCATTCTGCAATTGTTCCTTTTAAAGTAAATTAGTGCATAACATTTAGATATGTGTTTGTATGTTTCACAGCATGCTTTCGATAAACATCGACTTCAAATCACTGCGGTTGTTATGGCTATTTCACACAATTAACAAGAAAATTATACCTTATTCTTTTGCATAAACATGCAATGAGAGTAAAAATTACTTAAACGGATGATCAAACTTGACATTATTTAATAAAAATGTAATTTTTCCAAAATATCGTAAAGAAAAATCGATACATTTTCAAACTCGTTTTGCTATATCGTGACACTAAGTTAAAACTACTTAGTAGAAGTTTGAAATGCGACTATGACTAGAAGTGAATATTAAGTTGGTACTTAAATTTAAGTTGCAACTTTATTAGTTTCGACTTAGTAGCTGGACTATGAATACGCGCCCATGTATTTAGCGACTTGCAATGATTGCCAGCTCAAATATTGTAGCAATGTCGCAATTTTGTCGGAGGAGAGTTTCCATACAAAAGTAATCAGCTGTGTCGCAAGTTGGCAAATTTTGCAACAACTTTGCGACGTTTCATGAATCCTACTAATGTACTTTTAAAATTCAAAACTCAAACTCATATACACATTCTCATTTTCAATATCAAACAACAAAAGTTCTGAACAATTTAATTGTCATTATTAATTGTCATCATCATCATTTTCGTCTACATTTTGAAGTTTCAGGGGATTGTAGAGATTCCCGCATACTTTAAGAAAGTTTCAAAGTTTACGTAAGTTATACGAAGACGTCGTTGTTCCGATTTTTTATTCCAAATTTTCTCCTGCGGCGCTTTTTTCTTTTTTTAATATATACCTGCGGTGTTTTTTTAAGTTTTTATATAAAACGATAGTTTACTATACAGCTAATGAAAATTTGGAATAAAACATCGCGGGATTTTTAATTCCAAGTTGTTGCCTGCGGCGCTTTTTCTTTTTCATATAAAACGATATTTCAATATATATTTAAACAAATATAATGTGAAGAAGAATCTTTTGTTACAAGTCATACATCAAATTAAAGATATTTTTTTTCTGATAATCATATTTGTTAACATAGTTAATTACGTATTTTTTTACGAAAAACATACATTTTTATAAAAAAAAATTGCCATAATTAGGTTTTTTGTACTTTTTCTCAAAATATGTATACATTATATACATAAATATATATCGAGTGAAAGGTAATTCAATCACTTTTCCAACTGTGTCCATAGTTTTAAAATGGGTTCAATAGTTTTCAAAATATAAGCTTTTAAAAAGGTTGAAAATTTCACGTTTAGCCCCCTTAGCGCCACCCCTGATAATTTGCACAAAAAAAAATATGCCGTTAAAGTCAGGAAAAGAGGGCGGTCCACGCCTACTTTTTTTTTAGATCATCGGCCCCAATTCCAGTTCTTGTTTAAACGTTGACGTAATGTTTAACGTAAAGTAAAAATGATGAATTTATTAACGGCTTTTGCTCGATTTTAGGGATGAGAAAATGACGAACTAACGACGAACAAACGATTTATCACAGTTAACAAATGAAAATAATGAAATTCTTACATTTGGGGTGCTAAAGGCAGGAACTGTAAAATGTAAAAAATTAATTATAAATGTTTGGCTTAAAGTGTGTTTGCATTGTTCAACTTTGCGTTCAACATTTGCGTTCAACTCAGCGCAGGGTTGCACGAAAAAAGTTGAATGGCTAAAAATATCAAAATATGAAAAAATATAAAAATATTCGCCATAAAAAGGTGTTTGCATTGTTCAACTTTGCATTCAACTTTTGGTTGAATGGCCTTTCAACTAATCGCTTTCAACAAATTTGGTCGCCAGCCAACATTTAGCCATTCAACTTTTTTTTCGTGCAACCCTGCGTTGAGTTGAACGCAATTGTTGAACGCAAAGTTGAATAATGCAAACACTGCTTTAGGAACAAACGTTAAAAATGGACGAACAATGAAGAACAAACGACGAACTATCGATTGCAGTAATAATTAACCCAAAATAATCTGTTGCGCTTGCTAACTTCAGGAATTACGTAAAGTGAAAATTGAAAAATTATTTATAAATTGTTGGCTAACGAACAAACGTTAAAAATGGAGGAACATTAAAGAACAATGGACGAACTATCGATTGCAATACAAAAATCTTAATATTTTCACAAAGGGGGTGCTAACGTCGGTTGGGTCGTATATGCACCATTAACATGAACCATTAAGCTGATGCCACATAAAACTTTTGCTTCGCTTTACGTGACAGATTCGCTTTGACAGATAAGATGAATTGTAAGAAAATGCACAAAGCATGCCACATAAATCGTCGAAGCTGCAGCGCGAAGCGAAAAGATGGCCAACTCCCATCTTTTTGCGCGCTTTGACAATCAGCCAGTTTAATATTTATTTTGTTTCGTCCAAATTCGAGTTTTCATGCAGACACATAAAACATAATTACATTGCTGATAATTTTAAAGCAAAATATATAAAATCCACAGCAACTTTGACTAGTAAAAAAGCGGTACAAAATAGTTTTCTTGGCGTTCATTGTGGCATACCTTTTGCGTTTGGCGCTTTGCTGGCAAAGTTATAAATGTCACGCAAAGCTACAAAGTTTTATCTGGCCTCAGCTTTAGGTTTGTATAGTAACAAATAGTCTGTACTAATTTGTACTGGAACCTGCAAATTTTGACTGGAAAAGTGTATAATAACCCAAAAACTTTGCAGGAGAGACCTTAATCGAGAGCGTAATAACACGGGAGAGCTGCTAATTCTTGCTAGTGAAATTTTTACTAGCAGAAATTAGGTAGCAGAAGAAGAATGAATGTCAAAAGCTGTCATATGTTGAATTGGTTAAGCGTAAACAAAATAAAATAGTTGAAATCAAAATATTAATGATGTACTGGACTATTTTAGTGTTTGTGTGTACAGCAAAGAGGTTAAAACTGATTTATAGATAGTAAAATGTTTACAGCAGAATTTCAAAACAGTGCAACAACTGTTCACTTGCAAGTTTTTACTAGTTTTGTGTTCAATAACTTTTTCCGCTAGTTTTCTCTTCTTCTCAATTTTACGCTCTATTTTGCTTTTACTGCCCGTCTCCGCCTCCGTTTACAACAGAATATCAAAACAGTGCAACAACTGTTCAATTGCAGGTTTTTACTAGTTTTGTGTTCAATAACTTTTTCCGCTAGTTTTCACTTTTTCTCAATTTTACGATCTATTTTGCTTTTACTGCCCGTCTCCACTGGATAAAGTTTATATCTTGATCCAGTTTTGCATTAAGAATCTGAATGCTAAAAGCAACCCTGTGATCTTCCAAAATTTCCACGACTTGAACATGGTTTAATGGAAAAAAGTGGCAACATTGCTTTTTCGCGTATACAGTGGCTAGCTGCGTTTCAGTGATCGCCGATCGAGATTTCATTTAAGCTTGCTATACAATTCAATGCGAGCGTGAGCGTGAACGTTCGCAAAGGCAAAGAATTCCAATTGTATTCTTATGAACGCTCACACACATCTTTCAAAACTTGTCGTTCACTTGCGAATGCTTTGCATACTCACACAGTTAAGTGTGAGCTTGAAAAAAGGCATATTATGGGTTTTAAATTAGTTTTTTTTTCTATTTTATATTTGGATAAAAAAAGTTACGCAAATTCAACATCGATGTGATGCTGATAAAAATCTGGCTCAATTTGTAATCAACTCGATTCGTTTTGTTTCCTATTAAGTGAGGAAGTTTTAATTGACAGCACCGACAAATGAATATATACACAAACAAATGTTCGGTTATGGTTAAAACAATTCAAGTTTTTGTATTGAATTTTTGGTTTAAAATTTATTTTTTCCTTTTCAGTAGGGTTTTTCGCACATTATCTTCTGCGTGCTAATTGATCGTAATAGATACGGATCTGAATAAGCGCCTAGAACGCGGCTGTTTGTCAAAAGCATACGATTTCGAACTCGCGTAAATGTACATTTGCTAAATGCGATAGCATGAACGCTCTTCGAAAACATATGTTCGAAAGTGCTAAATGTTGCATTTTAAATGCAGCACAAATGCTGCATTAGAATATAAATAACCAATGGAGACCGCTCATTGCTCTTCAACAGCAATATATATCAGAGCTTATATCTTGTCATCTATTGCCGGCAACCTGGTAGTTTAACAGCTACATTTTCATTTGTACGAAAACTTCGTGGCGGCAAAATCATTAATATTTTAATATACAAGCAAAAATTGAGCTGTTTCTAGTTAAAATATTTACAATTATGTACTTGGATGTAAAATAACTTATTTTCTAAATTTTCTTAGCGATTAAATCAGGCAAAAATACGTTTTCCAAGCTGTCTTACAAATGCTTATATCAAGATATAAAAAGCCTGCACAAATATTGCCCGTGATATAACTTACATCTAGCGACCAAAATGACAGCTGGACAGCAATAAATTTTATCCTGTGTAGGCGGCCAGTTACGCGCTCGCTGCAATCTTTTACTGGAGAAGTTACCATACAAACCTATAGTTTGTTCCAATATTCTTCGTGCAAAAACCTGTGGAACTGTCAAACTACAGTATTACTCTCTCAAGTGAGAGTAAAAGGGGAACAGTTACAGAAGTGTTCGGGAACGCAAAAAGCACTATTTCCTGCATAAACGTCAGTCGGTTTGTTTACATGTCATTGGTAGAACATTGATTTGGCTGAAAATCAGTAAATAATTATTTAAAGCTATACAATTAAGAATAACTAGCGAACCCGGATGGCGTCAAAACGCCAACATTTAATTAAATTTTTTAAACAGGTGAAACCCTATTCAAAAACCTCTAAAAATATTTCTTATGATTAATCTAAACCATTTCTCAGTGATGAGAGGTCTCGCATCGTGTTGGTTTTCATTTCATCAAATTTCAAATCTCCCTGTAACTTCAAAAACTAAAACCTGTGCACATCTATGTAGAATCCAAGTTCTTTAATTTGACTTCTCATTTTGGAAATTCGAAATAACGTTGCAGATGTCTTTCAAAAAAAATAGATGGCACCTCTAATAAAAAATATTATCAGCCTACATTGTGAAATAATTAGTCTCTTCCTTTGAACTTCGGACTAAAACCTGTGGAACTGTCAAACTACAATTTTACTCTCTCAAGTGAGAGTAAAAGGAGAACAGATGCAGAAGTGCACAGAAACGCAAAAAGCACTATTTCCTGTAAAAAGGTCAGTCGGTTTGTTTACATGTCATTGGTACAACACTGATTTGGCTGAAATACCACTAAATAATTATTAAAATCTATACATATTCAATCATTTCTTTGTTTACTTCAATTTTTTTTACAGATATAAGGTTCTTTGCTTTTGCCGCTTTCGGTTTTTGTTTGCACATGCAAATCAGCTGATCGTTTGACACTTTTCATGAACTTACAGGAAAAAAAAAAATCCGGATTAAATCCTGTAACTTCTGACTAGGAACAGTTGCTCAGTTACTCTCTCAAAAGTGTTCCCACTTACAGGTTTTATGTCAATAGGAACGACTTCCTGTAAGTTCTGACTAAATCCTGTAAACCGGACTGCTATTGGAACAGACTAAATATAAAGTGTGCCAGATAGCAATGACATTCTATTTCGGTACTCTTATTTGACAATTTATTATCACAAACTTTTCTTTGATTTGACTTTCACGATAAGCTCTACCCCGAATTGCAGCGGACGACGGTAAAGCGGTCGACGGTTAACCGCTGTCAAATTTAAAACTCACAAAGGCATATGGAATGGCTCATAATTGCGGCGGCAGTGGTTTTTCCGCCGACGTTTTTCGGTTGATTTAAATTTATTTCGATTTTACCGCCCAGCGGCGACGGCACAATGTTGATTGAGTCTTGATTGTAGTAATTTTTATTAATTTCACAAGTTTGGATATGTTTTCATCCGTTTTTATTTAAACACACGCACGTACTGAAGCAATATTTAATTTTAATGATCATTTTCAAATCAAAATGACAACTGTCGTGCGCCGCAATTGTGTTTACTCTGACGGATTTCACTGCGGCAACTTTACAGCTGTTCACCTACCGCCGACCGCTCTACCGTCACCCGCTCTAATTCTGGGTAGAGCTTTAACCTTTTTGATTCGATTTGAATAAAAAAATCAACAAAATATGCCCAGATACTCTTGCCGCTTGCGCAAAAGCACACATAGC
>NW_023467365.1:0-6666 GCF_013731165.1 Rhagoletis pomonella
GCTATGTGTGCTTTTGCGCAAGCGGCAAGAGTATCTGGGCATATTTTGTTGATTTTTTTATTCAAATCGAATCAAAAAGGTTAAAGCTCTACCCAGAATTAGAGCGGGTGACGGTAGAGCGGTCGGCGGTAGGTGAACAGCTGTAAAGTTGCCGCAGTGAAATCCGTCAGAGTAAACACAATTGCGGCGCACGACAGTTGTCATTTTGATTTGAAAATGATCATTAAAATTAAATATTGCTTCAGTACGTGCGTGTGTTTAAATAAAAACGGATGAAAACATATCCAAACTTGTGAAAATAATAAAAATTACTACAATCAAGACTCAATCAACATTGTGCCGTCGCCGCTGGGCGGTAAAATCGAAATAAATTTAAATCAACCGAAAAACGTCGGCGGAAAAACCACTGCCGCCGCAATTATGAGCCATTCCATATGCCTTTGTGAGTTTTAAATTTGACAGCGGTTAACCGTCGACCGCTTTACCGTCGTCCGCTGCAATTCGGGGTAGAGCTTATCGTGAAAGTCAAATCAAAGAAAAGTTTGTGATAATAAATTGTCAAATAAGAGTACCGAAATAGAATGTCATTGCTATCTGGCACACTTTATATTTAGTCTGTTCCAATAGCAGTCCGGTTTACAGGATTTAGTCAGAACTTACAGGAAGTCGTTCCTATTGACATAAAACCTGTAAGTGGGAAAACTTTTGAGAGAGTAACTGAGCAACTGTTCCTAGTCAGAAGTTACAGGATTTAATCCGGATTTTTTTTTTCCTGTAAGTTCATGAAAAGTGTCAAACGATCAGCTGATTTGCATGTGCAAACAAAAACCGAAAGCGGCAAAAGCAAAGAACCTTATATCTGTAAAAAAAATTGAAGTAAACAAAGAAATGATTGAATATGTATAGATTTTAATAATTATTTAGTGGTATTTCAGCCAAATCAGTGTTGTACCAATGACATGTAAACAAACCGACTGACCTTTTTACAGGAAATAGTGATTTTTGCGTTTCTGTGCACTTCTGCATCTGTTCTCCTTTTACTCTCACTTGAGAGAGTAAAATTGTAGTTTGACAGTTCCACAGGTTTTAGTCCGAAGTTCAAAGGAAGAGACTAATTATTTCACAATGTAGGCTGATAATATTTTTTATTAGAGGTGCCATATATTTTTTTTGAAAGACATCTGCAACGTTATTTCGAATTTCCAAACGAGAAGTCAAATTAAAGAACTTGGATTCTACATAGATGTGCACAGGTTTTAGTTTTTGAAGTTACAGGGAGATTTGAAATTTGATGAAATGAAAACCAACACCATGCGAGACCTCTCATCACTGAGAAATGGTTTAGATTAATCATAAGAAATATTTTTAGAGGTTTTTGAATAGGGTTTCACCTGTTTAAAAAATTTAATTAAATGTTGGCGTTTTGACGCCATCCGGGTTCGCTAGTTATTCTTAATTGTATAGCTTTAAATAATTATTTACTGATTTTCAGCCAAATCAGTGTTCTACCAATGACATGTAAACAAACCGACTGACGTTTATGCAGGAAATAGTGCTTTTTGCGTTCCCGAACACTTCTGTAACTGTTCCCCTTTTACTCTCACTTGAGAGAGTAATACTGTAGGTTGACAGTTCCACAGGTTTTTGCACGAAGAATATTGGAACAAACTATAGGTTTGTATGGTAACTTCTCCAGTAAAAGATTGCAGCGAGCGCGTAACTGGCCGCCTACACAGGATAAAATTTATTGCTGTCCAGCTGTCATTTTGGTCGCTAGATGTAAGTTATATCACGGGCAATATTTGTGCAGGCTTTTTATATCTTGATATAAGCATTTGTAAGACAGCTTGGAAAACGTATTTTTGCCTGATTTAATCGCTAAAAAAATTTAGAAAATAAGTTATTTTACATCCAAGTACATAATTGTAAATATTTTAACTAGAAACAGCTCAATTTTTGCTTGTATATTAAAATATTAATGATTTTGCCGCCACGAAGTTTTCGTACAAATGAAAATGTAGCTGTCAAACTACCAGGTTGCCGGCAATAGATGACAAGATATAAGCTCTGATATATATTGCTGTTGAAGAGCAATAAGCGGTCTCCATTGGTTATTTATATTCTAATGCAGCATTTGTGCTGCATTTAAAATGCAACATTTAGCACTTTCGAACATATGTTTTCGAAGAGCGTTCATGCTATCGCATTTAGCAAATGTACATTTACGCGAGTTCGAAATCGTATGCTTTTGACAAACAGCCGCGTTCTTGGCGCTTATTCAGATCCGTATCTATTACGATCATTTAGCACGCAGAAGATAATGTGCGAAAAACCCTACTGAAAAGGAAAAAATAAATTTTAAACCAAAAATTCAATACAAAAACTTGAATTGTTTTAACCATAACCGAACATTTGTTTGTGTATATATTCATTTGTCGGTGCTGTCAATTAAAACTTCCTCACTTAATTAGGAAACAAAACGAATCGAGTTGATTACAAATTGAGCCAGATTTTTATCAGCATCACATCGATGTTGAATTTGCGTAACTTTTTTTATCCAAATATAAAATAGAAAAAAAAAACTAATTTAAAACCCATAATATGCCTTTTTTCAAGCTCACACTTAACTGTGTGAGTATGCAAAGCATTCGCAAGTGAACGACAAGTTTTGAAAGATGTGTGTGAGCGTTCATAAGAATACAATTGGAATTCTTTGCCTTTGCGAACGTTCACGCTCACGCTCGCATTGAATTGTATAGCAAGCTTAAATGAAATCTCGATCGGCGATCACTGAAACGCAGCTAGCCACTGTATACGCGAAAAAGCAATGTTGCCACTTTTTTCCATTAAACCATGTTCAAATCGTGGAAATTTTGGAAGATCACAGGGTTGCTTTTAGCATTCAGATTCTTAATGCAAAACTGGATCAAGATATAAACTTTATCCAGTGGAGACGGGCAGTAAAAGCAAAATAGATCGTAAAATTGAGAAAAAGTGAAAACTAGCGGAAAAAGTTATTGAACACAAAACTAGTAAAAACCTGCAATTGAACAGTTGTTGCACTGTTTTGATATTCTGTTGTAAACGGAGGCGGAGACGGGCAGTAAAAGCAAAATAGAGCGTAAAATTGAGAAGAAGAGAAAACTAGCGGAAAAAGTTATTGAACACAAAACTAGTAAAAACTTGCAAGTGAACAGTTGTTGCACTGTTTTGAAATTCTGCTGTAAACATTTTACTATCTATAAATCAGTTTTAACCTCTTTGCTGTACACACAAACACTAAAATAGTCCAGTACATCATTAATATTTTGATTTCAACTATTTTATTTTGTTTACGCTTAACCAATTCAACATATGACAGCTTTTGACATTCATTCTTCTTCTGCTACCTAATTTCTGCTAGTAAAAATTTCACTAGCAAGAATTAGCAGCTCTCCCGTGTTATTACGCTCTCGATTAAGGTCTCTCCTGCAAAGTTTTTGGGTTATTATACACTTTTCCAGTCAAAATTTGCAGGTTCCAGTACAAATTAGTACAGACTATTTGTTACTATACAAACCTAAAGCTGAGGCCAGATAAAACTTTGTAGCTTTGCGTGACATTTATAACTTTGCCAGCAAAGCGCCAAACGCAAAAGGTATGCCACAATGAACGCCAAGAAAACAATTTTGTACCGCTTTTTTACTAGTCAAAGTTGCTGTGGATTTTATATATTTTGCTTTAAAATTATCAGCAATGTAATTATGTTTTATGTGTCTGCATGAAAACTCGAATTTGGACGAAACAAAATAAATATTAAACTGGCTGATTGTCAAAGCGCGCAAAAAGATGGGAGTTGGCCATCTTTTCGCTTCGCGCTGCAGCTTCGACGATTTATGTGGCATGCTTTGTGCATTTTCTTACAATTCATCTTATCTGTCAAAGCGAATCTGTCACGTAAAGCGAAGCAAAAGTTTTATGTGGCATCAGCTTAATGGTTCATGTTAATGGTGCATATACGACCCAACCGACGTTAGCACCCCCTTTGTGAAAATATTAAGATTTTTGTATTGCAATCGATAGTTCGTCCATTGTTCTTTAATGTTCCTCCATTTTTAACGTTTGTTCGTTAGCCAACAATTTATAAATAATTTTTCAATTTTCACTTTAGGTAATTCCTGAAGTTAGCAAGCGCAACAGATTATTTTGGGTTAATTATTACTGCAATCGATAGTTCGTCGTTTGTTCTTCATTGTTCGTCCATTTTTAACGTTTGTTCCTAAAGCAGTGTTTGCATTATTCAACTTTGCGTTCAACAATTGCGTTCAACTCAACGCAGGGTTGCACGAAAAAAAAGTTGAATGGCTAAATGTTGGCTGGCGACCAAATTTGTTGAAAGCGATTAGTTGAAAGGCCATTCAACCAAAAGTTGAATGCAAAGTTGAACAATGCAAACACCTTTTTATGGCGAATATTTTTATATTTTTTCATATTTTGATATTTTTAGCCATTCAACTTTTTTCGTGCAACCCTGCGCTGAGTTGAACGCAAATGTTGAACGCAAAGTTGAACAATGCAAACACACTTTAAGCCAAACATTTATAATTAATTTTTTACATTTTACAGTTCCTGCCTTTAGCACCCCAAATGTAAGAATTTCATTATTTTCATTTGTTAACTGTGATAAATCGTTTGTTCGTCGTTAGTTCGTCATTTTCTCATCCCTAAAATCGAGCAAAAGCCGTTAATAAATTCATCATTTTTACTTTACGTTAAACATTACGTCAACGTTTAAACAAGAACTGGAATTGGGGCCGATGATCTAAAAAAAAAGTAGGCGTGGACCGCCCTCTTTTCCTGACTTTAACGGCATTTTTTTTTTGTGCAAATTATCAGGGGTGGCGCTAAGGGGGCTAAACGTGAAATTTTCAACCTTTTTAAAAGCTTATATTTTGAAAACTATTGAACCCATTTTAAAACTATGGACACAGTTGGAAAAGTGATTGAATTACCTTTCACTCGATATATATTTATGTATATAATGTATACATATTTTGAGAAAAAGTACAAAAACCTAATTATGGCAATTTTTTTTTATAAAAATGTATGTTTTTCGTAAAAAAATACGTAATTAACTATGTTAACAAATATGATTATCAGAAAAAAAATATCTTTAATTTGATGTATGACTTGTAACAAAAGATTCTTCTTCACATTATATTTGTTTAAATATATATTGAAATATCGTTTTATATGAAAAAGAAAAAGCGCCGCAGGCAACAACTTGGAATTAAAAATCCCGCGATGTTTTATTCCAAATTTTCATTAGCTGTATAGTAAACTATCGTTTTATATAAAAACTTAAAAAAACGCCGCAGGTATATATTAAAAAAAGAAAAAAGCGCCGCAGGAGAAAATTTGGAATAAAAAAATCGGAACAACGACGTCTTCGTATAACTTACGTAAACTTTGAAACTTTCTTAAAGTATGCGGGAATCTCTACAATCCCCTGAAACTTCAAAATGTAGACGAAAATGATGATGATGACAATTAATAATGACAATTAAATTGTTCAGAACTTTTGTTGTTTGATATTGAAAATGAGAATGTGTATATGAGTTTGAGTTTTGAATTTTAAAAGTACATTAGTAGGATTCATGAAACGTCGCAAAGTTGTTGCAAAATTTGCCAACTTGCGACACAGCTGATTACTTTTGTATGGAAACTCTCCTCCGACAAAATTGCGACATTGCTACAATATTTGAGCTGGCAATCATTGCAAGTCGCTAAATACATGGGCGCGTATTCATAGTCCAGCTACTAAGTCGAAACTAATAAAGTTGCAACTTAAATTTAAGTACCAAGTTAATATTCACTTCTAGTCATAGTCGCATTTCAAACTTCTACTAAGTAGTTTTAACTTAGTGTCACGATATAGCAAAACGAGTTTGAAAATGTATCGATTTTTCTTTACGATATTTTGGAAAAATTACATTTTTATTAAATAATGTCAAGTTTGATCATCCGTTTAAGTAATTTTTACTCTCATTGCATGTTTATGCAAAAGAATAAGGTATAATTTTCTTGTTAATTGTGTGAAATAGCCATAACAACCGCAGTGATTTGAAGTCGATGTTTATCGAAAGCATGCTGTGAAACATACAAACACATATCTAAATGTTATGCACTAATTTACTTTAAAAGGAACAATTGCAGAATACGGCCCGTTAAGGTAGAACAAACCGATAAAGTGGGCGTGGTCTGCCCTTTTTTTCTGATTTTACTGGTACAAAAATTTTTTGATGCAAACATATATTCGTGGCGAAGGGGGAATTTTCGAAAATTTAAAATTTCTATATTTCGAAAAATTGTTATGCTCTATTTAACTATTATAGTTTGGTGTATCGTTATTTACACATATTTTTTTAGTAAAACTGGTATATTAGTAGAAAAATAAAATATTTTTCTATTAAATGAGTTTTCTTAAAATTTATGCACGTAAAGTATATAAATGTGCATATTAGATAAAAGGGATTTTGTTTACCTTTCCAACGATTTTTTAAATTCGGTCAGGATTTTTCGAAATACACCATTTTAAATTTACGAAAATTCCCCCTTTTCCCCTCCATAGCCCAGAAAATATAAGTTTGCACCAAAAAATTGGTATACCAATAAAATTAGAAAAAA
>NW_023467366.1:0-6665 GCF_013731165.1 Rhagoletis pomonella
AATCACAATATTCTACTCTTAAAATTGCAACATTACTTCGGGTTTACTAAAACATCGGGTAAATTAATAGAAAGCAGGAGTTCCTCAAGGATCTATATTGGGCCCTATACTCTTTCATTAATGACATAGTTCACTGCTGTCAAAATGCGTCTATACACCTTTACGCTGATGATACTCAGATTTATTATTCACGCCCGATTGGGCTTGGCGAAGACTTAGTTTTCAGACTTAATGATGATCTAAAGAGAATATCAATTTGGGCGAAAACAAATTGCCTTTATTTAAACGCAGCCAAAACACAGGTACTTCCAATATCGCACGATGCTTTCGACCTTACTAACTTATCGCCTATCATTCTGGAAGACTCGGAAATCCAATTTCGACCAGTAGTAACCAACCTAGGATTTAAAATGAACACTAACCTTACTTGCACGGATCACATAAGTTATAGCGTATCAAAAATATATTACACGTTAAGAAATCTGTGGCATACTTGCTACTGCCTACCAACTAATACAAAACTTAAATTAGTGAAATCTCTCATCGTTCCTCAAATAACCTACTTCGAATCGGTATATTGCAAGCTAAGTTACGAATCTAAAAATAAACTAAATTTGGCTTTAAATAATACTGCTAGATTCGTATATTGTAAAAGAAAGTTTGACCACATTTCGCCGTACACTAAAAACATTCTCGGTTTCAGCTTTGAAAATTACTTAAAGGTCCGAACTATTTTATTTATTTTCAAAATAATTAGACATCGCCAACCAGACTACCTTTTTAGAAAATTCACTTTTGTTCAGTCCTCTCGCACGTATAATATTATAGTCCCAAAATATAAAACATTAACGGCCTCCAGACTGTTCTTTGTTAGTGCCATCAGACAATGGAATTCGCTACCAATTTCTGTTGAAAGCATTAAATCAGAGAGATGTTTCAAAACGGCAATTACATATATTTTTACTTAGTAACCTATGTGCCCCCTCTCTTAACTTCTTCATCTTTAGTAATTCATTTTACCTATTCTTATCCTTTACTAAATATTATGATATTACTGTTAGGTTAAGTCTAAAATAAGTTTAAGATCTGTAATTTAAATGTTAAATTTGTGCAATGAAAAGACTATATGTCTTACCGTACATCTGTCATAAATAAAATAAAATAATAAATAATAATCTTTCCTCGACCTCATTTGTAAAGAAATGAATATTGTAGCAGCATGATGGTAAGTTATATGCTTCGAGCCTGATGGTAAAATCACTTGATGGAGCCAGCAAGCTTGTGTCGTATATTTTCCCTTTAAACGGTTGTTGGTTGGAAAAATATTTGCTTTTTTCCAGAGTTCATTGTTTTTCTATACCATTACTTATTGAAAATGTTTGCGTGTATGCTTATATGGTTCGCGGCAACACTGGTCCTAACTACTTCAAACTTGCACTTTAATGTACTATGATTAAATGGGTTACAAAACGGCATACTCAAAATCCTTTTAATATATAAGTTACCCACATATTGAAAAGTTTTGACTTTATTATATTTTTATTTTATTTTAATTTTTTGTTTTTTAATGAAAATATAGCCGATTTTTAAATTAATTAATGCTTTTAATTAGATACATTACTTGCTTTTCGATATTTTGTATGCTTACTTTGTAAATCTCTTTAAATTTAAAACATAATGGGGCATATTCATAGTCGAATCAAAGGCGAAACTAAAAATAATTTCGACTTTTTTGACACATTTTTCTAAAAAAGTGTTTTCAGAGAGCGGAAATTATTTTTACATTCAACTTTGTTTTGACCATGCATTATCCCATTATATTTTACATTGAAACGTAAATTTTTGTATCTAGTATTTCCTATCTTTTACTATCTAACTGATCTCTATATAAATGACTTCACCTGTTTCATGCTCTTTCCTAGTGATTACAACAAATACACACATTGTTACTATTATTACATTTTATCGCTTTTAACTTGGTTCTAAGTATTGCAAATTCATTGAAAAAGCTATCCTCAAATCGAAAGAACTTGTTCTTCCTGATTATATTGTAACCTAAACTTTCCTATTTTTAATAAAGTTAGCTGGGGAAAGACTCTATAAAAAATTGGCCACTAATGAGTTAAAATATGGTCATCAATGCGTTCAGTAAAATTCGTGAAGTGAATGGGTTAAATTATTCATAATTTGTACAATAATAAAATCAAATTGACTTAACATAAGACATTACAAAAAACTGGGTCACCAATGGGTTAATGCATGATCAATAATGGGTTAAGACGTCAAAAATTTACTCTTAAAAAGTAGTTCAAGCGAATATAATAGAAATAAAATTATTTAAAATTTTGAGCACCCGCTTATATGGGGCGGCCCCAGTGTGCGATGGAAACAAATGTCCCGTACGCCATGTCCCGTGCTACAGTGATTTAAAATTAAATTTAAAAAAGTATAAGGGCAGATTTCATAATAAAATTAAAGAATATTTTAAAATTTAAAGGATGCTGTATTTTGCTGGTCGATTTCATAAAGCCACTTTAAAGATAAAGGTGGCCATAAAGGCTCTTTAGTTAAATACCCAAAATGGAAATTTAAATGACAAAAGATGCGTTTTGTAAGAAAAGAAGTATGTAATTTTCGTAGTATAATTACACTAGTGAACCCGCATGGCGTTAAAACGCCAAAAATTTAATTTCAAAAACTTAAAAAATATTCCAAATGTTAGTCAGAGTTATAAGAGATCCGAGTACCATATTTCATCAAATCGTGCAGCCGTTTCTGAGTGAAGAGCAGTCTAGCATAGAGCATGTTTTTATTTTCATCCATAAAAAAAGTTCTTAATTAAAAGAATAAAACTTTATCACACATCTGCAGGCTAAGGTCTCTAACTTGACCTCTCATTTGGTGAAATTCATTTTCAAGAGTATTCTCAAGCTAAAATCTTCTTTTAAAAATTCATTCAACTTACTGAATAATTTTAATGTAACTTTTTAAACACGTGGCCACTATCTTAAAATATGCGAAATGTTCAAACTTAAGATTTCTTAACATTCTTTCGTTTGACTACAGTATTTTTGTATTTCATATACTTTTTGAATTAGTTAATTGAGATAGACCTTTCAGCCAGGTGGCAGCCTTCTTCAAAAATATTGTCAAGCTTTATCATCGTTAACCCTCCCTCGCCGGACACTGCGATACATATTTTAATTGACTGATAAATTAAGTGGAATTTTAATTTTCAAACATGTGGCAATGTGTAACTCATTTAACTTATAAAATAATTTGAATTTAACTTTTTCAACAGGTGGCAACCCTATTCCAATACCTCAAAAATATTTTTAGCGTTCAAACTAAAGATTTCTTAACACTCCTTCGTTTGATATGCATATTTTAATATTTCGTATAACTTGTGTATAGTAAACTACATTTGACATTTCAAGCAGGTGGCAACCCTCTTAAAAATATTTTCAAACTACTACTTTCTGAAACCCCCTTCGTTTGGCACCCACACGGTGATACATATTTCTCTTACCTAATATGATTTTTAAACAGGTGGCAACCCTCTTATAGTTAAGCTAAGAAATAACGCTTTTCAAAACCATTTCGTTTGCTCCCCAGTTTTTTTAAATAATTTGATTATAATTTTTTCAAAGGTGGCAACTCTTTTCAAAACGGTAAAACCTTATTGCACATCTACAGTCCAGGGATTTTAGTTTGACGTCTCGTTATGGAAAATCGAACGAACGGTGCGGATTTCATAGCATTGATTATTAAATAATTTTAATTAAATTTAGAACAGGTGGCCACTATTTTCGAAAAACTTAAACCAGTTTGCACATCTGCAAACAAGCCTTTTAATTTGACACCTCAGTTTTGAAAATCGAGGGAAGGATGGGGATATGATGGTATTGATTTATAAATAATCTCAACTTGATTTTTTAAAAGGTGGCCATTCTTTTCGGAAAAGTAAAAGCCTACTGCACATCTACATATCAAGCCCTTTCATTTGATACCTCATTTTTGAAAATCAAACGAGTGGTTCAAATCGGATGATCTGGACAAAAAGTCCTTTCGCGTATTATATATATAGATATAGTTAAATTCGACTTTTTAAACAGGTTACAGCCCTTTTGAAAAGTAGTTTCGCGCTAAGATATTCTTAAATATTCTTCGTCTAACATTGCGATACATATTTTAACCAACTGATGAGTTAAGTTTAATTATATTAATTAAACATGTGGCAACTCGGCTAAATATAGTTCAGAAATAAAGATTTTTTAACCCCCCTTCGATTGATACTCATATTTTAATACTTCATTTAACTTATTTAATACTTGAATTTAATTTTTAAACAGTTGGCAAACCTCTTCCAACACCTCACAAATATTTTGTGTGTTCAAACTAAAGTCTTCTTAATATTCTTTCGTTTCACATCATTATTTTGACATTTCATACAACTTCTGGATAAGTTAATTAAATTCGACATTGCAAGAAGGTGGCAACCCTCTTCAAAATATTTTCAAACGGCCACCTTCTGAAGCCCCTTTCGTTATGCGCCCATATGATTAAATATATTTCTCCTAATTAATTTTCTTAATTCAAATTGAATATAATTTTTTAAACAGGTGGCAACCCTCCTAAAGTTAAGTTAGGAACCAAATATTTTCAAAACCTTTCCACTAATACCCGTTTTGTAATAATTGATTTTTTTTAGATGATTTGAATGAAATTTTTTAAAAGGTGGCAACTCTTTTCAAAAAAGTAAAACCTTATTGCATATCTGTAGTCCAAGAGTTTTAATTTGACACCTTATTTTGGAAAATCAAACGAACGGTGCTGTTATGACGGCATTGCTTATTATATAGTTTATATTCAATTGTTCTACAGGTGGCAACTCCTTTCGAAAATAAAACCAGTTTGCACATCTACAGGCCAAGCGCTTTAATTTGACACCCCATTTTCGAAAATCGAACGAAAGGTGCAGATCTTTTATGCGGAACAAGAAATGCCTCCGCGTATTATTTTGAACTTAATTTTTTAAAAGGGGACAACTCTTTTCGAAAAGGTTAAGTCTTATTGCACACCTAATGCCAGATCCCTTTGATTTGACACCTCACTTTTGAAAATCGAACGAACAGTGTGGTTCTGATGGCATTAATTATTAAATTATTTGAATGCAATTTTTTATCAGGTGGCAACTCGTTTCGAAAAAGTAAAACCTTGTTGCACATCTACAGACCAAGCGCTTTAATTTGACATCTCATTTTTGAAAATCGGGTGAACGGTACAGATATTTTATGCTGCACAAAAAGTCCCTTCGCGTATTATATATATAGATATGTATCACTATCATATGATGCAAATTTACCGAGATCAGCATTGCCAACTTTGTTCCATTTAAATGAACCTTTCGTTAATGCTCCATTGCCATTTTATTATGAAAAAACTTCTTGTTTAAAGTACATTTAAATGGCAATTTAACTAAAAGGAAATTTTTAAAAAGGAACTTAAATTTTTTCATTATGAAATTGGCCCTAAATCATTTTTGGGTAAAATCAAAACCACTTTTAAGACATCAGTGCCCAACATTCTAAAATTAGTCACGTTGAAATATATCCACAAGATTCGCTGAAATCAGCGTTTGAATTGTTGGCCGCGAAAACCACTTCTGTTTAGGGTTCGAAATTTCAGACTTTGGTATCGATACTGAGTACTCATTCTGGCATCGAGCTCACGGTATCCATACTCTAAAAGTATCAGGTAAAAAGTATCGATACTACTCAGTATCGGACTCATTGAAATACGTTGTTTGGGATACTAAAATTATTTTATTCTTCAATCGAATATCAAGTTATTTCCTGAAATTAAAACAATAGAAATTTAAAATATTTGATTTTCATTTCCTTGCAGAACTTCCTTTCACGTTAGAACTAATTTTAACGTTAAATGTACATACATAACAAAGAACTTGCGTCAAACGAAAAAAAATTACCTTAAAAATAAGTTTAATAATAACGTTTCCTCTAAGGTGTTATGGAAAAACTTGAACTCATTGGGAGTATGTGCTAAGGTAAAGAATACTTGCATCATTGATGCAAATGAGATGAATTCATATTACATAGAAGCAAATTAGTTTGTAATCCTGTCCATGAATTTACGTTTAACACAACTACTGAAGATGAAGTTGTCAAATGCATCTTTGGTGTAAAATCGGATGCCATTGGTGTAGATGGACTTAGCCTACGTTTTCTTAAACTGATCCTCCCTTTTGCTCTTCCACTCTTACACATATCATCAATTTTGCTCTAACCACTTCGACTTTTCCAAACCAGTGGAAAATTGCAAATGTCATTCCGATCCCAAAAAGCAACATTTGCGAATCTCCCGTTAACTATAGGCCTATCAGCATTATCAAAAGTGTTTGAAAAAATTATTTCCAATCAAATAATATTACACTTAAATAAATACAAGCTCTTGAGTGAGTTTCAGTCTGGATTTAGATCTGGTCACAGTTGTTCCACAGCCGTGATAAAGGTAATGGACGACATTCGCCCCGCTTTCGATAGCAAATTTTTAACAATTTTGGTACTCTTAGACTTCTCTAAAGCTTTCGATTCCGTAAATCACAATATTCTACTCTTAAAATTGCAACATTACTTCGGGTTTAC
>NW_023467367.1:0-6665 GCF_013731165.1 Rhagoletis pomonella
ATGTTGTCGCACAAAGGGGAGGGACCTACAGTTTTACGCCGACTCCTGCCGGGGGCCGACCACTATTACAAAAAACATTTTCGTTTTTATGTTGGCCGGAACTGGGCTCGGACGCTCACCCTGCGGAATGGTAGTGCGCACTTCTAACCACTACACCACAGCGATCCCCTAATTAATTTTAATCATTAATCGCGATTAAACATTTATTCGTTAATTTTTAGTCATTCACAGACTAACATTTTGTCGACAATACTCGCATAAGATAGTCACAAATTTTCAGAAAAGAGAAAAGTGATTTTCTTCAAAACTTTTGAATGACGTCTTGACTGAACTTACTAATTCGGAATTTCTACTATTACTTATAGAGTAGGCTTTTCATAAAGTCTGGGTAATGAAATAAAAATGTTTCTATTTTAAGTTCCATAAATATAAGGAGACTTTTATTGTTTAATTTATTTTTTGCACATAAACTTGTATCTTGAACTTCTTTTTCCAAAAAGTGAGGATGTCAAAATTTCAATAGATATAGGATGTACGGTAATTTTCCAAAGAGATCTCCTAATAGATAAGTTCATGAAAATTGTTCCAAACGAAAACTTAAAATTGATAAAAAAAAATAATAACTAAATTTAACTAATTTATATTAGAGGTTTGAAGTTTATCCCACTGTAAGTATGAAATCTTCAGCTATGTGTTTCCATTGTCACTTTTTCGTAGCCATATCAACTGCCTGACAATTAAGAAGATTGTGACGTTTCATGCTACCATACGCAATATCTTAAATCCTTCAAATTTTATTATTAACCTTTTGTTTGTTAAAAACATTTTCTCCTTAGATTCGAAACTTGATCAAGCAAAATTGCCTTTGTTTTTGACTAAGAGATGCTCAATAAGCTCAGAATTGTAGTTCTCATTTGCATACATAACAATAAATTATTAATTTTTGTTTCACATGAACTCCAATATTGAATAGTAAAATATATTTTAATCTTACCCAAATAAACAACGATTTAGTTCAATCGTCAACCACATATAGAGTATAGGGTGGTAATGTGTGAAAGTTTTAAAGTTTTTAAACGTAAAATGACGGCTAATACCTTTTTAAGCGTTTTGTAATTTAACCAAAACTCATTAGCATCCACTCAAGCAAGGAATTATTTACTTTTCAACATGCATTAGCAGAGTGCACTTCTATTTTGTTTACAATTTGGTTGTCAAACACACTACATCGGATCTTTTGACACATTTACCAGAATTTACCACCAGGTAGCTTCTGACAAAGAGATGACCTTACTTACTCTCTTATTTGTCCTCTCAGTTGCCAGAAAACCATGTACGATTTCCGGTAAAATCTGGAAATTCTGCTAAAAAATGTTAATTTCGGACTCATGCGGGTTTACAACTAAATAATATTGGGAATACTTTTGAGGTGTTTGAAGAGGGTTGCGACCTGTTTGAAACTAAATTTATTTATAATAATCATATTTTGGCCTTGACACTTTTGCTAAGTTTTGGCCGAGCTTCTCCTCCGATTTGTAGCGTGCGCCTTTGCTGTCACACAAATGGGAGGGACCTACAAACTTACGCCGACGCCGAACGGCGATACAATTTTTATGATGAGCTATTTTTTTATTAAAGACACTAAGATTTTTAAAATATTTTCACTAACATTTTATCAACCTAAATGTAAAGCTTATGCGAAGTAGTTATCTAATTTAATGTAAATTTTAAACATTTTCAAGATAAAACATGAATTATATTTAAAACGTAAATGTTAATAAAAGTGTTTTATATATAATCCCAAACATATGATATAAAATCCCCTCTACCAAAAAACTTAAATTGGGTAACGCCGGTTTGAATTTTTACAATTGAGCAATTGTCTAAAATCTTCCTTTTTATCAAAAAGTTATTTACCAGGGTGTCTTTGAACTAATGATTGGTACTGAGTTAAAGAATGCACACACATAAAAGATTGCAGCCTTTTCAATACTCATTCAGTGTTAAACCTTTTTTTTGATTGGGCATTGGTTTTTTCAATCTTTCTATGAATATGTTGATGTGTGAATTCATAACTGCTTTGAGAGAATGGAAAATTCAAAAATTTTAAACCTCAAACCTAAGCGAAGAATAAGTAATGAAAACTGGATAGAAAAAAATTGTTGATTTAAAATTGAAAATGATTTCACACTTACACAGCTTTGATCCCTACATATGTAATAAGGAACAATCTTATCGACCAGGTATTAATCTACGAAACAGACGACGCGGTAGAAAATTTTAGTATGGCCGGCGACGTGCCACAAGGATCCGTCTCGGGTCAAAACTCTAGAATGCAATGTACGATGGAGTCCTGCACATGAAACTGTCAAAGGGTGCAAAAATAATTGGATTCGTTACGATATAGCAGTGGTAGTTCTAGCGAAATATATGCAGGATTTAACAATGGCTGCAAACTCTACAATCCTACAAGTAGTAGGAAGTTGCGAGAAGTGGTCAAAATCAGTGTTTGCGGCGAGAAAATAACCTCGATGAAGACTCTAAAATATCCAAGAATCGTTTTAGATACTAGGCTCACATTTAAGGCGCAAGGGCGGAAAAAAACTGCAGCAGGGGCCAGTGCTAAACGCTAGGCATCCTAAGCAACACCCCAGATCAATGTATCTACTTTGCGCTTTAAGAGTCTGATGCGCGTTCCGAACTACGTCAGAGGAAGCGGCATTAGCAATAGCAATAGTCCTATTGGAATAGTGGCAAGAGAAATAGTTACAACTACGGATAAGCACGAGAAAGAAAAGATGATGCGAAAAAGTATGCAGCAGTGGCAAGACCGCTGGGACCATACAAATATCGGGCGCTGGACTTATAGACTTATCCCGAGTATAAGCAAATGGCTTGATAGGAGACACGGAGAGGTTGATTTCCACCTTACCCAAATACTAACATGGCTTTTTTAAACTCCGCAGATCTTTATAGAAAGGCAATCGGATGATCCCCCTCCTCCCTACGGAAGAGGGGAAAGGGAGCTGGGGTGGGTTTTTAGCGCGGGTAGCCGAAAGGTAAGTCCCACAATTATCAGATTTCAATGCTTTGTGCCATATGTACCAAAAAAAAAACAACACAAAAAAGAAATCTTACTGCAGTGGCATAAGCAACCATTGGACGAACGAGCCTGAGGTGTAACCTTTCTGCACGAAAAATTCGAGCGGTCGTAATTTCAGTGCGATTTCAATAATTTTCAACGTTTTGCTTTTATGTAGCAAGCACAATAATCATACCGAGGTTGGTACAAATTGGTCGAACGATAACCGATATACACACATGTGGTCATAAGTGGGCGATGCCATGCCCATTTTTCAAAACTTTGTTATAAACGTGTTTTTTGCTAAAGAATTATTGCAATCATCAATTTCGAATAAATTAGCTTCAGTAGTTACTTATTTATCGAAGATTTCGTATTTCTCTAAATTACCTTTATATGGAAGGGGGGCGTGGTTATTGTCCGATTTTTTAAATTTTCAGCAATTTAGTATGAATTACCAATACCAACAACTGTGCCAAGCTTTGCAGAAATTGGTGGAACGGTTACCAAGATGTACACATGTAATCATAAGTGAGCGTTTCTGAAAACTACCGTTATATGGGAGGTAGGCGTGGTTATTGTCCGACTTTGCCCATTTTCAATACCATCGTTCCTACGCTGAAAAAAATACACATACCAAGTTTCGTTGAGATATCTAAATTTTTACTCGAGTTTTGTGTGCACAGGCGCACGGACGAACGGACAGACAGTCACGGCTCAATCGATTTCTTTTTTCATTCTGAGCATTCATGTATACATTTGTCTATATCTATCTCGATTCGTTTTGGCTGTTACAAACAACCGTTATGTGAACAAATAATAAACACACTTGTGCTCAAGTTCGCTCGGGTATAAAAATGAGCAGGAAATAGTGTTAAGCATACGCTGAGTACCTGAGTAACACTCCTTCCTGCTCATATTTCATACAAAAAAATCCTTGCGCATTTTCATTTCATCACTCATTTCTTTCTTATTTGTCCATTGATTTTCTTCATTGGTAGCTTAATTTTTTGTAATGCATTCTTTTAGTAGCTTAATGCTTTGCTATTATTATGCAAAATTTAGTGTGGAAGGGCGGCCTGGGTAAGTTGTCATTCAGAATTACTACTGTAGTGTGAAATAAATATATCTTTTTCCTCTTATTAATAAAAACGTTGAATATTGTCTACTCAAATGTATTGCATACATATATTTTCAATAGCTTCAAAGACGCAACCTAGAGAATTGATGTAAAGGAACCCGGTCTGGGAGACCGGGGTATGTGTTTGTCATAAGAAATAACCTGTGTGAAGGAAGGTTAAGTAGAACCACTTTTTTTAAAGCTGAATAACTTTGAATTGCGAACATATCGAATACTTATCCAAAAGAAAAATTACCTTGATTTTCGGAATCACCGAGCAATTCTACAGAGGAATTGGATAGTGGCATCCATAAAAAATTTTGCTGTAAAGCAGTGTTGTTTTTTTTTGGTAATAAAATGTGTGTGTTTTGGTGATAAAATCTTTTATTATAGCATGTTTCAGTTTACTATTTTTGGCCGCAGTTTATATAGGGTCGTTGGTCTGGGCGATGTGGCATGGCGCGCCCATCCTGTTGAAGCAAAATTAATACCCGAATAGACTACAGGTAAAGCTCTACGGCTGCTTGAGGAAATGGGTGACCCTGTTTGACAAACTGCTAGGTTTGAGAGACTCATCGCGATACTTTGGGCAACGATATTGTACAAAATTCGAATTACAAACGCGATTCAACATTTTCCAATGCGAACGGTTACCAACAGTGGCCAAATGGCGAAGCGAGCCATTAGCGGCACGAAAAACCGAAACAAGTAACAACAAACCATAACAATATAACCAACAAACCAAGCGGCAAGCACCAGGCGCTCACTACAATACAAACAAAGGCCAAATGCAGCATTAGAATGGGAGTGGCTGTGGCAAAGGCAGCAATGTAGCATGGAAACATCGTAGCATCGCAGCATCGAAGCAACGGAATACCGCAACGCACCGCATGTCTGGCATACTTAATTTATTTATTTTATGCAAATTTAGGATAATGTATCTGTGGCCGCAAGATACCGCAACAAGAGCAACAAAAACGATAGCAAAAACAATAACAAGAAAGTGAAATAAAGCTGACAGTGGCAAGCAGTGGTGGGCAGTTGCAAACGCATACACATACAGATATGTATGTATATGCACTTTCTAGCATACATGTTAGCTAGTGTATGGAGATGGAACAGACAAAGGCGACCAACAATATAGCCACAACAGCAGTTACAGCAATAAAAACAGCACCGATAACCAACAACATTAACCAGTTAAACGAGCAATAGCAACAACATGTGAGGTATAAATACGCGGTTAAGTGAAGGTATCCGTAGTTGAAGCAATAAGAAGTAACAAAACAAGCGTGGCAATTTCAGCTGTGGAATTAAAAGCGTTAGTGGATGGAGCTATATAAAATTGCAGCCGTAATTTCACGGAGGTGTTATTTTGGAGCGAGCTCCTTTGGTAGGGGGCGTATAATTTTTAAATGTGCATTACAAATGGGGAATCGTTAGACGCAGGATGTGCAAAAGATGCATACATATTTACGTGCATACTTATTAGGGATGTCAATTTTCGGGGTTTTGTCGATCCCGGGATTTTCGGAATCTGAAAATACAATCCCGGGATCCCGGAATTGTCCCGAAATTCAGGAATTTATTGTAATTCATTTACATATTTATTAAGGCGATAAAGAGTATTTTCAATCAACAAAAAACAAACATAAAATTTGACAAACATATATGTATGTATGTACAGATCCTCATTAATTTATAACATAGTTTTTGTACTACAAGTACAAATGTATATACGGTCACTCACAGAAATATTTTGCATACATTTTTTTTTGCAATATTCAGAATATTTTTCATGGTATTTTTTTTGTTAATTTAAAAAAATATATGTATGTAGGATGGCTCTTCAGAATTATAGTCATTTTTAATGTTTAAGTATAATAATAAACTTTATTCACATTAACCGTTTACATTTTTACTTATGAATTGCAACTTAATAGGGTTGAACTCCGTCTAAGTGGTCCAACGCGTTCGATCGTAAGTACGCGAATGCTTGTTTGTCTTGTCCGTCTTCCAACGCGATGTCACTTTCGTCAAATCATTAGACCAGTTCTATTCCTTTATTCGTTATGTAGGGCTGCATTTCTATGTTACTAACTCTTAATGGCCAATTAGTCCAGCATCGTAAGTACTGTCCGTAAACTAATCCCACATTCGGCCATCCTGCGTTTCATTCGGCCTCGAATGAAAAACTCTACTATTATAATTATGCACAGTTTGTGAACTCCTCTTTTTAGCTCTCCTCACTCTTCTTCATCAATTGCTTAATGGCGTTTCTGATCCTTCATCTAGCTTTCAACAAAACTTCTAATTTCTCTTTAAAATCAGTTATCCAAAAACTTCTTTATTTTCCATCGGTATTGGCTCCATCCTTGCACAGAGAAATTTTCGTTTTCAAATTTGTATGGAACGTTTTACTTTTAAAAACGTTTTGACCCAGGTTTTGCACCTACAATATTT
>NW_023467368.1:0-6664 GCF_013731165.1 Rhagoletis pomonella
TTTGCAGGGATACATACAAAGGAATGATACATACATAAAAGAACATAAATACATGAAATTAAAGCGTGAAGTGTGTGTGTCTTCCATCTGTTTCGCCGTGCTGCCGGATCTACTAAATTAGGGTGTTAATTGCGACATCCCACCGACCGGTGAATCCTCCGTGGATTCACGATACTTTAAAGCGGCTAGCTTGCTGACTGGACGCCGGATAACTCTATGAGATGTCTGTATCGCTGCGCTTCGGATTCGGCTATCTCTTCCAGGGAACACTTACACCACCTTTTCCATCTCCCAGCGGCTTCTGGGCAATGCGGGGTCACACACTATTACGAGCTGGTCCAGCTGGAGAGGATCGGTTTCCTCGGTCCATTTGGGACGACACAGCAGTTGGGGCAAGTACTCCACCATCCATCGCTTCCATATACGGTCTTTGAGATTTTGGGCAATCTTCCATTGTTTTCGTGGACAGATGTGCCTCTCGTCCAAGCTGGGTGTTTGCGTTGAATTCATACATCCAATTAAAAAGTGGTTTGGAGTAAGTGGTTCTTCGTCATGTGGGCTGACCGGTATTTCAGTTAGGGGTCGGCTGTTCACAATATTTTCTGCTTCTATAAGGACACTTCGAAGTGTTTCCACTCGAGGAGCTTCTTCCTTCAACACGCGTTTGTATTAACCGTTCCCAGCAACCACCGGCATTGGGATTAGCTGGACAATTGAATCGCCATTCAATGTTTTGTTTAGTCATCTCTTGGTCGATGCGTTCAAAATCAAACAATTTGTCTTCGGACTTCATCTCCCGCTATGCACCCACGAAATAAATAATGCCACCCAACGTTTCTCCGTTCTGCATAGTAACCAAAAATGGTCCGCAGTAATCCACGCCAGCATACGAAAACGGACGCACAAAGGGCGTCAAGCAATCCGTCGGTAGTTGTCCCATCAGCGGCACAGCGGGTTTAGCAGCCCAGCGGATGCATATCGGACAAGCTCGTTTGATTGATTGTAATAATTTTCGCGCGGATGGCACCCAATACTTCAGGCGCACTTCATTGATGACTAGGTGATCGTTTTGATGGTGTCTTCTTGCGTGGAACTGTTGCATGATAAGGCGAGTCACGTAGTGCTTTTGTGGCAGTATAATGGGGCGTCTGGCTGACAGCGGTAGACAGTAGGCAGCGTCAATTCGTCCGCTGGCTCTTATGAGGTCGTCTTCATCAATAAATGGTGTAAGTTTGTGGAGGCAGCTACTTTTCGGGAGTGGTTTGTTCGCCCTCAATGCTGACGCTTCGGACGGAAAACATTCGTGCAGGATGCGGCGGCAAATATACTTTTCAGCTCTTCTTACTTCGGCAGGTGTCAGCTCCCCTAGTTGGCGACTGTGACTGCGAACGTTACTGATAAAGCGCAGTGTCCAAGCGACGATTCTGGTGATCTTTAAAAATGAGGAATAATTAGCGAATTTGAATAAATCACCTGTTACAGTTAACAGCAAAATTCGGACTGGCATTTCTTCCGACCCGTAATCTGGTGAATAGAGTTGGGCTGGTTCATCTGGCCATTCCTTTTCACCAAGTTGCAGAAACTCAGGCCCCGTGAACCATCGATGTGAAGAGCATTTTGTAAGCGTTGCCCGTGTTGCATCGTCTGCTACATTGGCGTGTGATGGTAACCAGCGCCACATGTCACTGGTTGTTGTTGTCAAAATTTCTGCAATTCGGTGCTCCACGAAAGGTTTGTACTTACGCTCGCTTGAACGTACCCACATTATCACCGTTTGGGAGTCGCTCCAGAATATAAGACGGTGAATGCGGAAGTTCTGGCTCTGCTCTATGAATGTTTTGAGGCGACACCCCAAGATAGTGGCCTGGAGTTCTAGGCGTGGAATCGTCATTCCTTTTACAGGAGCGCAGCGAGATTTGGCGCAGATGAATGCAACGTGCACTTTATTTCCTTGTCGCATTCGCAGATAGGCCACGGCGGCATACGCTGTGGAGCTTGCGTCTATGAAAATGTGGACTTGTACCTCCTGGGCGATCGGCAACAGCTTTCCATAACATCGTGGTATTGACAGAGTTTTGATGGTTTTAAAATTGGACCACCATGTTGACCATGAGTTGCTGAGGTGATTAGGCAAGTGCTCGTCCCACTGTATCTTCTGCTTCCACATGGCTTGTATCAACAGCTTTCCGGCAATTGTTATGCAGGCGAGGAACCCAAATGGATCGTAGATCGACATCACGATCGCGAGTAATTCTCGCTTGGTAGGTGGGCGTATACACTGAAGTATTTCTGGCGCAATTCTACAAAACTTAAAATGAAACTCAAACCTGTCTCTCTCTGAGTTCCAGTACATCCCCAATATTTTGTCAACGTTTGCTTGCTTCTCCATGCTTATGATAGCGCCGTTTGGGTTATCGTTACCATTCAGACGTTTTTGCAAGTCTTTATTATTAGAGACGAAATTCCTCAACCTAAACCCACCGGCTGCGTTTATGAGGATTGCCTCTTGGGCGACGATTTCACCACTTATCACCAAATCATCCACGTAAGTATTTCTCATGACCGCATCTACTCCCTTTGGCATCGTTGACGCAAACTGCAAGGCATTGATATTTTTTACGTGCTCAGCGCAACACGGAGAGCAAGCTGCACCAAAAATCATCGAAGTCATCACAAAAACACGTATTTGTTCAGAGTCGTTGCCGTTCCTCCATAGGAACCTCTGTGCGTGCTGGTCGCCTGCTCTAATTTTGAATCGTGAGAACATTTCTTCGATATCTCCCGCAACAGCTACGGCTCCTTCACGAAATCGATGCAGAATGGCAAAGAGCGACTGTGCCTGGTCTGGACCCTTGAGCAACTCCGAGTTGAGCGACGACACTGCAGCTGCGTCGAAAACAATGCGCAGTTTCCACGGTTTGTGTGGATTCGTTACGCCAAAATGAGGGAGATACCAGGTTTTTGCGGAGTTGTTATTGACTTCGGCTGCGGATAGCTCCTTTGCATAGCCCTTCTCTATGTAACTCGCCATGCCTTTTATGTAGTTTTCAGCAAACATTAAATTTTTCTTCATCTTGTTTTCTATACCAAGCAAACGTCTCTTGGCCATGTCGTAGCTCGGTGGAAATCCAAAATCATCTCGTTTCCACAACAAACCGATTTCGTATCTGTCACCAATCTTTACCGTGGTTGATTTTAGAATGGCCTTTGCCCGAATGTCATCGTCACCTTCGGTAACCGCAGCTTTCACACCCAGGTTTTCTTGTGTTAAGTACTCTTCGACCATAGCGCATGTTTTCTTCGATAGGGGAGGTTCTTTTATCATGAACACCCTCGGTCTGCTGTTTTCCAGTTCGCCGATTGGGCCGTACGCCAACCATCCCAGTTTTGTTTTTGTAGCAATTAACTGATTCGGCCCGCTGGTAATTGATTGTTTGGCAATACCGAGGAAGCTGTTGTCCAAACCCAAGAGTAAAGTTGGCTTTGCATCACTGTAACTGGCGACAGGTACATTACGAAAATAGCGATGTTTTTCAAACGATTGCTTTGGCAGGTTTGGACTTTTAACTGTCCGAACGTTCTTCAGGGGAAATACCATGCCACCATGGCTCGCCTGTACTTCCAGCGATACTATGCGAGATCTCTCGGTTGCTGCGTTCTCGCCGTACCATTGTAGCGTAAGTAATGACGACTGGCCATTCAACCCCAACTGGTTCGCAACGTCTTCCTCCAATAGTGAGATTGAAGAGCCTTCGTCGAACATGGCATGTGTTTGCAAGTGGCCTTTCGGTCCGCGCAGGGTAACGGGTATCATTTTAAATAATATGGAACGGCACTCACCTTGGCATCTTAGGATGACTTCCGTATTATTTGCGGCAGCTGATGTGGATGTAGGCATGTTCAATGGTGCATGCAGTAATCGGTGATGTACTCGTTGGCAACCTTCTATATTACACGCCTTCCCCTTACGGCAGCTTTGTAAATTATGTCCCCCTTCACAAGCGCCCATCGATTGTCTACATTGTGTGACTTGAAATGGTGGCAGTCTTCCAGTGTGTGCGACTGGTTACATGACACACATATCGGCTTCTGCTGTTGACTTGAGTGACCACCGCTACTGTGTAAAAAACGGCGGGGGTGACAACACTGTGGTTTACTCTGCGTAAAACTCTGGATGATGTTGACATTGCACTCCTCTCAGGCATTTTTGGCATAATGGCGATAATTTTGGCTAAATTACCAATCCATTCGGGGAAAGTCTCCACGGTTGCAAATGGGGACACAGTAGATGCGTGCTTACTCCACTCGAACTGTTTCGAGGGCGGAAGCTTCGAAATAAGCTGATCCAGCAACGTCGGATTAACCAGGTGCTGCTCACACTTGGCTGATTTAAAAAATGCTGTTATGCTGTGAACGAATCAGCAGCTCTGGGCGCCCGAAATTGAATCTTAGTTCGCTTATTATATCCCCAACGTTTTCAGGAAATATAAGAAGCGATGTTACTGCCCGTTTAGCATTGTCCTTCAAGGCCTTCTGTAAACGTATAAGGTTTTGGCGATCGCTATAGTTAAATTCTCGCGTTGTGTCAACGTAACTGGCATAAAAGAGAGGCCAATCCTCGGGATTGCCATCAAACTCTGGCAGTGGATATAATTTGGCGGCGTATAATGCGGCCGATTCAATGCCATAAGGCGCAGGCGGTGTTGGTTGAAGTGGTGCAAACGCATGAGGGTGCTGCGGCACAAATGCATGCGTCGACGGCTGATGCGACACACTTGCTGGTATACGAAACGATGATTGATGCAGCGCAGCTGCTGAAGCATTTAGTTGATGCGGCTCTGAGACCGGAGTATGTGGCGATGGCTGATGCAACTCATATGCTGATCTACACAATGACTGTTCATGCGGCGCAGGTGCATGTAGTTGATGTGGAACTGAGTCTGGCACAGACAAAGCGCGTGGTGGATTGGCTGATGGGTCTGAGGTGGCATGCAAATGCATCATTGATGCTAAAAGCGGCTGTGCTGTATATGTAGGTTGCACCCCTGTTAATGTCGGTGGCACAACTGCTGGTGTCTTTGCCAACGAATATAACGGTGGAACTACCGGATTATGTTCCGTTATTGGTGCCCCATCGTCTACTGTTGTGACGACTGCACCTCGTGGCGCTGGCAATCCTGATGCTGTTGCTGCTGCCGTTGGTGGTCGAAGTGCGGCGTTTTCCAAACTGCTTGATTCGGAACCAAAACGATCACGGAGTTCTTGCGTTTCGTTGCGGAGCTCTTGGAAACATTCATTTAGCGACGCGATGCTGGCTACTATCGCTGCTAGTTGGCTGGTTACACCTGTTGTTAACTGTTCGGCAGAGGCAGGTGGTGCAACTTCATTTTCTACAATTGTGTTGTCTGCAATGCTGAAGGATTCGTTGGCTTCGTCCACTTCTTCATTGCTAGCCCCACTACGCAATCTCGTCATTATTTTATAAAAAAGGTTTATATTTGCACGTTAGCAAATTGCACGGCAGATTTCAGGGAAAAATTTCACGATTGTACACGAAAGTTTATTTTAATAAAACGTAGAACGTACAAATTACATGGCAGAAACTAGCTGTCTAAAATGGAGAATTCTCGTACTCCTTTTATATAGGAATAACGGTATGATTTTGACAAGTATGTGTAAGTAACTAAAGTACAATACATACAAAGGAATGATACATACATAAAAGAACATAAATACATGAAATTAAAGCGTGAAGTGTGTGTGTCTTCCATCTGTTTCGCCGTGCTGCCGGATCTACTAAATTAGGATGTTAATTGCGACAACAACTGCATTCTTATGGACTACGAAACCTACTGCTTTAAAATTTCAAAATATATTGCAGGCCAAGATTTTTATATTGCTGCAAGTCGTCAAAATGCCCCTGAAAGTTGTAAGCTGAAAATGAAGTCCAGATTTCCAAAAAACAACATGGTTTGGCAAGCTATTTGTTCCTGTGGCCGTAAGAGCAGCCCTTTTTTCCCATCCGGGACAATGAATGATCAAGTTTATCGGGATGAGTGCCTCAAAAAGCGTCTTCTGTCAGTTATCAACATATAAGGTAGTAGGCCACTGTTATAGGCGGACATGGCAAGCTGCCACTATGCCAAGGACACATTGCCGTGGTTAATGCAAATAACATCAATTTTGTACCTCACGACTGAAATCCGCCCAATAGCCCAGAGCTACGTCCTATTGGGAATATTGGTCAATTGTCAAAGGAATCTGGAAGAAAACAGGGAAAACAGTAAAAAATATTGAAGAGTGCAAAACAAAGTAGTTGTGCGCATCGCGTAAAGTCGATGATGCAGTCGTGCAGAACATGATGGCGCGTGTGCGATGAAAATACCGATCACTTGCATATGGAGCAAATAATAACTAATATTTTAACATTTTAATAACATATAAACTTTCAAGTTATATAATACAAAAAAAAATAATTTCAAAGCCTTCTAGTTTGTTTCTGGTAGTAATCTCTAAGTGTCGCAGTTTTGGTGTGTTCACCCTGTAACGGACTTTCCTGAGTGCTGGGCGTAGCTCTCGGTTGTCCAGAGTCCTGTAAGGAGTAAACACCCTATCTTCTCGTGAAATTAGAACACACTCGCTTCTCGTTTATAGCCTCTTTATT
>NW_023467369.1:0-254 GCF_013731165.1 Rhagoletis pomonella
GAGAAGTCGCGTGCTCTATCTTGAAAAGAAGGGACTAATGGATGACTTATATATTCACCATTTTATAACTTAAATTTTTATACCCGAGCGCACTTGTGCACAAGGGTATATTAATTTTGTTCACATAACGGTTGTTTGTAACAGCCAAAACGAATCGAGATAGATATAGACAAATGTATACATAAATGATCAGGATGAAAAAAGAAATCGATTAAGCCATGTCTGTCTGTCCGTCCGTCTGTCCGTCTGTCCGT
>NW_023467369.1:264-1410 GCF_013731165.1 Rhagoletis pomonella
GTCCGTCTGTCCGTCTGTCCGTGTACACGATAACTCGAGCAAAAATTGAGATATCTCAACGAAATTTGGTATGTAGGTTTCCCTTAATCCAAGGTAGGTTGGTATTGAAAATGGGCGAAATCGGACTTTAACCACGCCCACTTCCCATATAACGGTAATTTCCAGAAATACGAAAACTGCGATATTTTAGTAACTACTGAAGATAATTCACTCAAAATTGATATTTACAATAATTTTTAGACGAAAAATAAGAATGTTATAAATTTTTGCAATATGGGCGTAGCCACGCCCACTTATGGTTACATGTGTATATCTTGGTAACCGCTGCACCAATTTCTTCTAAACTTGGCACAGTTGTTGGCCTTCGCACAACATACCAAATGGCCGAAAATTTTAAAAATCGCTCAATAACCACGCCTACTTCCCATATAACGGTAATTTTCAGAAATACGAAAACTGCGATATTTTAGTAACTACTGGAGATTATTCACTTAAAATTGATATTTATAATAAGTTTTAGACGAAAAATAAGAATATTATAAATTTTTGGAAAATGGGCGTAGCCACGCCCACTTATGGTTACATGTGTATATCTTGGTAACCGATGCACCAATTTCTTCCAAACTTGGCACAGTTGTTGGCCTTGGTACAGCATAAAAAACCGCCGAAACTTTTTAAAATCGGACAATAACCACGCCCACATCCCATATAACGGTAATTTAGAGAAATACAAAATCTTCGATAAATAATTAAATATTGAAGCTAATTTATTCAAAATTGATGCTTGCAACAATTCTTTACCAAGAAATACGTTTATGGTAAAATTTTGGAAAATGGGCGTGGTACCGCCCACTTTTGATCACATATATGTATATCGGTAACCGTTCTACCAATTTGTACCAAACTCGGTTGGTTATTGTGCGTGCCACATAAAAGTAAAACGTTGAAAATTATTGAAATCGGACTAAAATAACGGCCGATTCTCATATAACGGTAAATTTCAGAAATGCTTGAAACTTCAATATTTCGAAATTGAAGGACGCTAATTTACTCAAAATTGATACATCTCGGCTTACCATCTAGCGGAAGGTTTCGGAAGGGTGAAAAAACATATATTTAATACTTGCGCCGGGTATTTAATGTTCG
>NW_023467369.1:1510-6663 GCF_013731165.1 Rhagoletis pomonella
ATATATGTATATCGGTAACCGTTCTACCAATTTGTACCAAACTCGGTTGGTTATTGTGCGTGCCACATAAAAGTAAAACGTTGAAAATTATTGAAATCGGACTAAAATAACGGCCGATTCTCATATAACGGTAAATTTCAGAAATGCTTGAAACTTCAATATTTCGAAATTGAAGGACGCTAATTTACTCAAAATTGATACACCTCGGCTTACCATCTAGCGGAAGGTTTCGGAAGGGTGAAAAAACATATATTTAATACTTGCGCCGGGTATTTAATGTTCGGCTCCGCCCGAACTTAGACTTTCTTACTTGTTATGGTTAATCTTGATGAAAGTTACATGTATCGTCGAGAACATGGTTACATGCAGAATTTTAAATTAATTAATATTCTTCTCCATATAAAATGTACGAGTATGGCTTTATTAAATGTAAACTTATGCGAAAACCTAAATATTTGGTCAACCAAGGGTTAATTTTGGTGGCGTCGTGGCAATTCGCAGAAATTTAATAATTTGTCTGGGGTTGGTTGACAGCGAGGGGAAGACGAAAGCAGTACAATCGTACATATGTATGCACATATTTACATTTATTAATGCATACATATTTATTCGTTTGTCTTTTTGAATATATGAAGAATTTCATATATGTAGTGATTTAGAGATTGGAATTTGAATGATGTACTGTGGCGCGTATGCTAGAAGCGACGCAACTTTTTGGCGTCTCGCCGTTTGTCTTGGTTCAAATCCCGGACGGACCAAGTAATAATTTTTTTTTTTTGTTTTTTTTTTTTAATTGTCATATTCATATTCCATTTTAAATTTTACTATTAGCTTTGTTTAAAATAATATATGTAAATGGATATGTAGGTACAAACGCATGCATAATTTCACATAATCGCTCAAATTTGCCAAAAGTTACTGAAAATTAGTTATTGGAATTAAAATTTTATGCGAATCCAATTTTTATTCCCATTTTTAGAAAGGGCAAGTATGTATGTATATGTTCGTGCCACAAAAATTATTTCATAAATAGGTAGTTAATTTTAAACACAAATATGTATGTACACTGGCAAAGTGAGTGCATCCTGTTTTTTGTTTAATATTTGCAATGTTTTTAAGTTAAACTTTTATGTTATTTTCGACGGGAATTGCGGTTTTATGCATATAGCAAGTGCAATTTGTAAAAAATTGCGCTAATTTTTTTTTATTTGTTTGCAAACGGTCATGCGCATTTTATTCTACAAGAAATTCCCTTTTATTTGGTAAAAAGTGCAAAAAGCCGTCAGCAATAAAAAATCATTAAAAATCAACCGGATTTTTTAGCCGCTTAAAACTTGATCTGGTTCCACTAGAATTAAAAAACCAATCTATCTGCGTACTCAAAATTTTTCTAAAAACTCAGATTAAACAGGTCAAAATTTAGACGAGAATTCGTTGAATTTTTCTATGTTCTGTGTAAAGTTTGAAAGTTTGACTTATGTAGTTTTAATTAAAGCATGAACCACATTTTTATAAAAAGATAATAAAAGAAAATTAATTGAAAAACATTGCAAATATTAAGCAAAAAACACCATGCACTCACTTTTGATTGCCAGTATATGTATGCATGTACATATGTATGTGTGTAAACTTTATGCCAAACTATCATTATTTTAAATTGTATTTGCATCTTCATAAAAGGAGAACAAGATAAACAATTTAACAAAAATTCCAAATTAATGAAAATTATGTGAAGATTTACCATATTTTCGTTTATTTGCTCACAAAGAACATCACATTTCATGTTGCTCAACATTGTATTATGTTATCAACATTAAATTCAACAGAATTTTTACATTCCGACTTGAACTTTTCTAACGCTGTTAATTTTTCGTCCGCGAATAGTTTCCACTTTCAGTTTGCACCTTCTCTATCTATCTAAGTTGTCTGATATTACTAGCAATTGCTGCATATTTTGCTAATAAAACCAAAGTCACTTCGAGCGCGTAGCAGCCGCTCATTTATCGCTAACACGCGCCGCTCATTGCACTGCTCACACATTCGAGTTGCATTTTTGCACGCACCTGCCGCCTGCAAGCCGCTTTTCTGCAACTATGTATACACACAAAACATACACACGCACGCCTAAACATAGAGGCTATCAATGTCTTGCTGTGCTCACTGATTGCATTTCCGCTGTCGTCTCAGACGCAACGCGCAACGCTGCGTTTCGTTTCATTTCAATGCGTTTCGTGCGACTCTTCCTCTGACACACTTCATCTTTGTATCGCAACCACTCTCTTTCTCTTCTACCTCTTCCCGTTACTTACATGCTTTACTCGCCTAACACACACATACACTGCACCTTTGGTTCTGTGCACTCGTCGTTCATTTCAACTTCATCGTTCACTTCCGTTGCTGTGCTACGCGGCAGCCATTAGTTAGTTAGTTGCAAGTACTTAAATTGCAATAAATATTTAATAGAGTTTTGCAACGGGTAAACGCGTTTAATATTTGCCTAGTGTGTAGCTTTGCGCCCGTTGCGTGTGTGCCGACCGCGTGCGTGGAACGCCAAACCGACAGCCGTTTGCAGTAACTCAAAAAGCGAGCGCTCAATGAAGACTGATTGTGGTTGCTGTTCTGCGGCTCGACGCGATTCGTTCGTTCACTCGGTCACCACCAGTTGATGGGTTCTCTTATCGTTTTTATTTGGTTTTTGTTTTTTTGTTAGTGGAGCCATCGTCACGTCGCGGTGGCTCATTTTGCTTGTCGTGCGATATTTTTGCACGATACCGTTGGTGATGTCGTCGTTTTTCGTTTCGTTTAGCCTATGCTTATGATCGTTGGGCTGCGCTAACTAAGCGTAGACGCTGTTCTATGCTTGATTCACACTCGCTGTAGCGACGGTTTGGGGCGCGTCTGTGGCTGCGGCTGCGGCCGTGGTGGGTTTTAGCGCTGCGGTCGGGGCGTTTGGCGCGCTGTTACTTTTACGCGCTCTGGGCAATAATGCTTTTTGGGTTGCCATATATTTATGTAAAATCAAGGCGAATTCATTAAAATAAATGTAAGAGAAGGGGTATATAGCGATTTGAAACTAAATGCCATGGAGGAAGTATTACGTTCCTCCTTCAATTTGTGATGTGCACCTGAAACGTATCACACAAATATAGTGGCCTGCATTTTTACGCAACCTCCGAGATAGGGCGTTTTAGGAGAAGCTTCTTCTTAGTCAAAGCATCATCGGAGCTTAACTCTTGGCTGCCCAGGCTCGATAGCTTTCAGAAAGAACATATGTGTGTATTTGATCCTAATCGGACAATGTATCGAACCTGTACCCTACCAAGTAATAGCAAGCAGTTCTAACCACCAGTCTATTGACAACATCCTTCGTACCAGAAGCAAAAAAATACAGCCAGAAAAAGCTACCTACGACAAGTGGCTCTCCGCTTCCACAGCCGTTAGCCGCAATGCTCTTGTCAGCGCTACGCGAGCGGCGCCGCCAACGAATGCATAGCTATGGTCGTGCCAGTTCGTTTTGCTTACGCCGAGTGCGTTGCACTCGTATACAGTGTTGCCACGGCCAAATTTTTTTCCCTACCAATACTTCTCACCAAAATCAACCAAAATCTACCAAAATTTTATTTAAGTTTTTAATATTCTCTTTAAGAAGTTAGGCACTTTGAAGGGCACCATGTTTGAAATTTTGGATGAAAAAGACAACCGTTCACCAAAGTGTATCAGTCTGCTATTTATGATTCGTGGGCAGTCACATAAAATATGCTCTGGGGTTTTCTCCACCAGCTCACAAAAGGCTAGGGACCATGCAAGTACATTTGGGCTCCACGCTTTGCCAGACAGTCAGTTTTTGTTGCCTTCAAACCTTTCATGTCCCGGAACCCACACAGCGTTACGTTATCGTGGAAGCTTCAAGTGGTTCAAGCAAGTTTTAAAGCTTTCCACAAGCCTGCTGCCGTTTAAAAGAGTCTAAGCCTTTGGCCTGCCTGACTATCCGACATAATATTTGTCCTTCTACACAGACTTTGATTCCGAAGACTTTCGCCTGGAATGTAGTTGGGTATGAGTAAATTGGTCCAAATTTGCCTGCCCCAGTACTCTCGTCGTCAATCTTTGATATGTCGGTATACCATGCTTGGGACTTTTCGTCAATAATAGTTATTATCACTCCACAGCAGTCCCTTTCAAGAATTCTGACCTTGTAAGGTTTGTAAAAGGATAACTAGGGATTATCCGGGAATGGCTTTAGAACCTCTAAACGACCCCAAGATTCCAAATTTTTGTTGCTGATCATATTGGGCAGTCGTAGGGCGCTCCACCAGGCCTATTTGTCAAACAGAATAGACAAAGGAAGAATGCCTGTAATGGCCACGCGGACCAGTCGGTGCAGTTTTTTAGAGGTTTAACACGCCTTTACTTGCGTAGCTTTTGGTCACCAGGCCAGTGCCGCACATGTGACAATGGGTCTTACTACCATATTGAGGGCACAATAGATCTCCTGGGCGTAGTGCATATCTCAACTGAATATTTATCTACTACCATATTGAAAGACCAACAGGTTAGTTTTGGTCATAGTCCTCAAGTCTTACAATGAAGTCCCTGTCAGGTGGACAATGGTGGACCACACCGGCGAAATATTCGCGTAAACAAGGTTGATAAAATGTTTGGAGATAAATATTTTATATTTTTTCGCAAATAACTATTATTGTGCGGAGCCTACCTAAATCCAATCTAGCCTACCAACCTACCAAATGGAGAAAAGCCTACTAGTTTTTGTAGGAAAAGCCTATGTATGTTTGGCAGCACTTCTCGTATAACAAGAATCATCAGAGCAAAAAAAAAAGAAAACGAATCTTTATTAACAAGCTCGTGAACGCAACGAAAGCGTTGGAGCACCGTTGTCGATGAGCGGCCGCTCCAACTACGAACGATGCCAGCAAATGCAGAAGAGAAACAGCTAAAGCAAAGAGACAGTAACAAAAGCAACAATAAGTAAACACATCAAACGCTGATAAATATGCAATCAAGGCGCTTTTTTATTTGTTAATTTTTTTTTTGTTTTGTTGGTTATACTTGTTGTTGCGGTATTATGTTGCTCAGCGTCGATTTTTTTTCTGATTTTTGAAGTGTGGAAATAAACATACATATGTATTTATGTA
>NW_023467370.1:0-6662 GCF_013731165.1 Rhagoletis pomonella
AGAGGATTAAGCACTCTAAAATGTTTGACAGAGAGAAATTTCACATATAGGGTACTCACAGTTTACTTCTAAAGTTAAAAGGTGGCGACTTTAACAAGATAACACACTCGAACTGTGAGCAACCCTTATGTTTAAATAAAGTATTAAGTTGATCAACAATACCACGCATTGCTAGACCGTTTGCCTTTCACGCGTTTGTGTTTAGAGAGCATCAACAAACCACATACATATTTCTCTCTATTCTCTCTTCTCTTTTTTATACTCAGCTAGCACAGCGCAAAAATAAAAAAAATAACCTTTGCCAGCTCCAGGCAGGCGCAAAGAGAAACTTATGTACAAGCAGCGCTGCGCCCAAAGCGAAATTCATGTATGTATGTACAAGCAGCGATAGATGCCAGTTTAACACAGAACATAAACATGAGACAAAGTCTAGTAATTTTGCCCAAAAGTGTTATCTCTAATTAGTATGGGAACCAACAACAAACAAAGTTACCACATGGTAAAATGTTTTAAAGTTACCAGGTGGCAAAATTAACACAGTAGATAATATAGAACTGTGAGTACCCTAATAGCGTTCACGTATGATAATACTTTAAAACAAATATACACCAACACCAAAGACAAAGTTCCTAAAAATGAGAAATCTGACGTAATCTACAGAATACCATGCAATGGTGACGGGTCCCACGTATGCGATATGGTATATGTGGGGACAACCAAATCTAAATTGAAGACAAGGATTTCCGCTCATAAATCTAACATAAAATTAAGGAATAACTCTATGGACAATAAGACAGCCTTAACATCTCACTGCCAAAATATGGGACATTATCCCGATTTTGACAATGTAGCAATCTTACAGGAAGAGAAAAATTACAATAAATGTTATACTCTAGAGATGCTACACATCATGAACACCCCTAATAATAGAAGGATGAATTTTAAAACGGACACAGACATTTGCGCTCATGTCTATCGCAACTTAATTTTCACGCACAAAAACCAATAACGTAGGTGTCATGTGTTTATGTGTTCATGTGATTGTTCGTCGGTCCGCCACCAGTACTTCGTCCGACAATAACAATGCTATGCCGTGCTTTTCTACATACAGATTCTCTCCGTCCTACTGTCCACCACTACATGTATTGTTGTTTGTATATTTTTTGTTTACATTTAAGGCCCGTCCACATACAACTTTGGCGTTGCGTCGGCGTTGGCGTCGCTTTGACAGCAGCGCGAGTAACGCCCGTGCTTGCTACAATGAACGCTTAGCAGAGAATACTTTGGTCACTAAATTAAAATACTAGCGGCAGAAAAACCAAAATTTTACATCAATAATTGCATTAAAAATATATTTCTTGCCCGCATTTGATTAAAAATGAAAATTGAATCACATAATTTTGATTATTTGGAACAGCTGACGAATGACGCGCGCGAAAAGTTGACAGTTGGTCATCTTTCTGCGTTGTGTTGGCGTTGGCGTTGCCCAACTTTGGTTATGTGGAGACTTTCATATAAATGCATGTATTCATAGTCAGCTGTCGAAGCGACGCCAACGCCAACGCAACGCCAAAGTTGTATGTAAACGGGCCTTTACGGTATTTCGACTTGCCTAAATTCTCTTGTTTATGTCTAAGTGTTCTTTGAGCTTGTTTGTTAATATTTTTCTGCACATAGAATTAGTCGATTGGAAAAACTCAATAATGTAAGTTGCGTTTTTGATGTAAGTTTTTTGTAATTTGACGTAAATATGTATGCATTTGGTGTTTTTCAGTCCTGAAGATGCCTTCAGATTGAAGGCGAAATATCGACAGCAATAAATGTAATAAATAAAACTACCAAAATCTATGTTTTATTTAATAACCGGCCTGGAGCTCAAAATTAACGAATATATCTTCAGAAATATAAAACCCCCCCTAAAATATATTCCTGGGTGCGCCCCTCGTCCGGATACAGTGTTTTTAGCTTTGTAAAACCCTTTTTTTTTAAATAAAAAACTAAATTTTAACAACGTGACTATTTTTCGCAGGTACGTGAGCTCCTCCCCATCAAAATGAGATATCATTCGATTAAGTTTATAAAATACTAAAGGAGATATTGTTGAGTAACAGAAAAATACTTTTTAGAAATAAGTATTTATATAGAAGATTATTTTAAAATGAATAATAGCCTAATGCAGTCTTATTTCATTGCTATTAACAAAAATTACTATTTTATGTCGTAAATTCATGTACCATTTATAAAGCGAAATAATTAAAAACAAGTAAAGGAGTATAAGTTTGGGCGAAAATGAACTTTATATACCCGGCGCAAGTATCAAATATTGTCGTTTCAACTTTCTCTAAACTACCTTTGTACGATAAGCAGGGTATTTTTCCCGACTTCAAACGTTTTCAATAATATGCTGAACTAGACTCAATGATTTAATTGAACATAGTTTGGTAGAAATCTATAAAAGGTTACAGAGATACAACTTTGTAGTCATAAAATGGGCGGTGCCACGCCCAATTCCTAAAAGTCTATAGCAGTATTATTTATTGTACGTTAAGTATTAACTTGGAGTAAATTAGCGTCCTCAGTCATTGAAATAGCAGTGAAATACGGAATTTCTAAAATTTACGGTTAGATATACGGGAAGCGGGCGTAATTTTGGTCCGATTTGAATAATTTTCAACGAATTGCTTCTGCGTACCAAGCTTATTAAGTGCACCGATTTTCGTAGAAACTAATAAATCGGTTACCGAGTTATACATTTGTGGTCATAAGTGTGCAACGCCACGCCCATTATTCAAAGATTTATAATAATCTAATTTTCTACTATGTGGTTATCGCAATCATCGATTTTAAGTGAATTAGCTTTAGTGGTTATTGATTTATCGCAGTTTTCGTGCTTCTGCAAATTGCCGTTATATGGTAGATGCACGTAGTCATTGCCCGATTTTCAACAGATTTCTTACTAGACCCTAAGCAAGGCTCGTACCTAGTTTGGTAAGGATTGGTGAATGGGCTACTGAGATACAGCATTTCATCATAATCACGCCCATTTTCCAAAAATTTCAAAATAATATTTTTTACCAAAATTTTACTTCACATACTAGTTTTCAACAATTTGCACCCAATATTTACTGACATATCGTAGTTATTGCATTTTTCGAAAACACCTTTATATGGAAAGTGGGCGTGGGTACAGTCCGATTTCGCCCATTTTCAATTCGAACCTATCTTGGATAAAGGACAATCGACATACCAAATTTCATTGAGATATCTCGAGTTATCGTGTACACGGACAGACGTGTTTATATTTTTTCGTTGATTTTTTATTGAACTTAGCACATTTCCATACCACTGCATAACAACAAGTAAGAACGACATTACGGCAACTTTTTTTTCGTAATGGTGTTTTTGTTTCTACCAAAAAATTTCACATTTTGATTGCCCCATTCTCTTTTCGTGTTCGATTCTAAAATAAGGGCAAATATACGCTTTTAATTTTAAATTTCATAAATTGTTTGTAATGACTTTTGCTAAAATTTCCAAATCAAAACAAAGCAAAGTTATTTTCTACTTTTGAGTCCATTTATAGAAATATGGCATGATACAAAAAAGAAGGTAGTTCCATTGTCACTTTTTCTTCGCCATATTAACAACCTGATAATTAAGTAGATTGTGACATTTCGTGCTACGGTATGCAATATCTAAAATCCTCCAAATTTTATTATTAATTTTTTATTTATTTACAAACATTTTATTCTTAGAATCGAAATTCGAACTAGTAAAAGGTACTTTGTTGAGTACGGCTCGGTTATTTGTACAATAATTTTGGGTTGTTGTGTCACAAGACTTAACCCAAAGCAAAAAATTTTAACACACACGTGTTGTCAAACAATTAAACGTTAGTTTAAAATAAAAATTTCAAGTTTTCAGATACAAATTTATGAATAAATTCGGTTTGAAATATGGACCTTCTTGTAAAAATTACTGTGGTCAGCGTAGCCGGAATTGGACTGATGAGAATTAATTTTGTCTAAGCGCTGCCGAAATTTTACCCAATTTGTCAATGGGTCCGTACCTCCGTCTCCGCCCCCATCCCAAATAACCGAACATTTCCCTTTTTGTATTTTAAAGAGAATGCTCCATAAGTTGATAATTGTGTTTCTAGTTTTCATTCTAACAATAAATCACAAATTTTGTTTCACACCAAATCCAATATTGAGTAAAATATATTTTAATTTTATCCAAAGAAATAATGATGTTGTCGAAATATACTAGAATTGGATAATACTCACTTTTCTGAAAGTCATGAGGCCTATGGGTCCCAAAGTAAATTCCGTTTTCACGTTACTTGAAAGACGTGGACAAAGACAATATCGAAATGTGTAATTTCAGTGTCCCAATTATATCAGAAACAATCTTATCCGATATAGAAAACTGTAATAGTCCTAGCTAACTACATTGTGTAATAATCAGATGACATAATGACACTAAAAAATTTTAAAATATGTTCACTAAAATTGTATTAATGTAAAAATAAAGCTTTTGGCAAGTAGTTATCGAATTTAGTGTAAAGTTTAAACGTTTTTAAGATAATATATTAATTATTTTTAAAAGGTAAATGTTAATACAACTATTTTATTTATACTCCCAAATTTAGGATTTAAACACCCCTCTACCAAAAAACTTAAATTGGGTAACCCCGCTTCGATTTTTTTACAATTGAGCAATTGTCAAAAATCTCCTTTTTAATCAAAAAGTTGTTTATTGAAACTGCCTTCTTTTTTGTATCATGGAAATATGGTATAATCATTTGATTTTTTTTTTTTCATTCCACTCTCTCTATTCTTGCCCGTTCTCTGTAATATTAAAATTTTTGGTATTTTAGGCAAATTTCAACAATTTGACTACTCTTCGAAGAGTGAAAACTTACGACATTACAAAAGCCAAAAACCGCCGGAATATAATCTATGCAACGTCCGCGTTCCATTGCAGTTGTTTTTTGGCACACGTGATATAATCCTGACAAAGAAGGTATGTTAGTTTGTATATCTAAGTCCAGAGTCATTTTAATCTTATTTAATTTATTTTGAAGGACCTCGAACATCTGACCCGGAAGCTGGTGAATGCCAAATATAAATTACATGAATTACGCGGATTAAATCACATAGACCTATTATACTCTACGGTAGCGCCACGCCTAATTTACAAGCATATTATCAACAATATCAGTCATTTATTTTCCTGAAAATGCGGCAATATATTATAATTCCCCGAGAGTAGATATGTAGTTGTAAATTATAATTATAAAAGAATATAGTTTTAGATTTAGATGGGCGTTCGTTAACGTTAATTTACATTCACATTGTGGGAAAATATTTTTTTAAACCAGTAAAAGTTCTTAAATTTAGAAATTGAAATTGCAAATTGTCTGCAGTGTGGTAAGGCAAGGTGTGTGTTTTTCGCGCCAGCTAGTCTTCTAATTACCGCCATTTATTATTTCACAAAAGTTAAGCTGACATCTTTGTATTCTCTCTCAATCTCCGCACTGCAAAACAGATCCCAAAATCCTCACTGAGTCTGCTGCTGTGGATGTTTGCTTCGGACCTTCGGTCTCCCCAATGCGCCTTACATCATTTTGTAAACGATTGATGATCTTGTAGGGCCCCAAGAACTTATAAGCAAACTACAAGCCTGGGCGCTGCTGCGTCTGGCGAATGGCGACTATATTTACTTCTTGGTACAGTGGTGCACTCATTTTCTAAACTTCGCCTATTCTATTCTTGGCTGTGCATAATTTTATCATGAGCATTCTTGCGCAAATAGTTCTGATAACCGCCGGTCGTCCTTAACATATGCTTCGACTCCGAACAAATGTCTTAATGGTGTAGTTGCAGTACTTCGGTGCGTTGTATTCAACAGTCTCTAGTGACGGTACCATTTATCAGGTTTCGGAGGAGATAACTTTTCAATAAGTGGAATCAGCGTATGATTCACCTTTTCGATTTGAACATTAGCTTGCGGGATGCGCGTCGTCATTAGCTCGTGACGAATTTCTTAATCACGGCAATATGCAGGAAATTCCTTCGATGTGAACTCAGCGACTCTGTCACTAACGATGCGTCTGGTAAAAGTACTAGCTTACCTTCATAGTCTTTCGATCACCTCAACCGTTGTTATTGATTTCGTCGCATACAGCCAAACAAACTTAGTGAATGCGTCGATGACTGCAAAAATATGTTTGTAGGACTTTCTCGTCGATGGGAGTGGGCTCCTTATTGTTTGGATTAAAAAATCGTCCAGGTTTATCAGTATTCCGTTCAGATAAGATGCACGACAAGCAGATCTGGATGATCTTCTCAAGTTTCCGTTACAAACCTGGGATTCAATAAACATCTTCGACCAGTGTCTATGTCTTTTCAACAGAAAAGTGCCCTCGCTCGTGTGCCTTCCGAATAACCTACGCCTGCATTGACTTTTGTACAAAGATGCGTGATTCATCCCCTACGTCTTTGTACAATAGTCCTCGCCAAAGGCTATAGCCGCCATGCACACCTTTATCTGCTAATGCTATCTTCTCATCATTGTATAGGCTTACAAGCATGATAAAAACATAGCAAGGTATCATGATTCAATAATGAAAGGTTTTGTAAGAAAAACTTTCTCTCGCT